>NW_023416322.1:31476388-31692144 GCF_014108235.1 Myotis myotis | reverse complement strand
AATAAGCACTGTTTTTCCTCCCTAATTTGGAATACAGACATATGGGGACAATGACACGATATGGTTCTCATAATTCAAGTGGGCTTAGGTGGAAGGCAGCATAAAGGAGGAAGAGCACATTTGATTGTGGAGAAGTAGTCTGTGTCCACTTCCAAGGAGAATCCCTAGGGAGAAGTTCAGATTTCTAGTCTGTTGAGATACAGTGGGGCCTTGACTTACGAGTTTAATTTGTTCCGAGACCTAGTTCATTAAGGAGCTCCTTAAGGAGCTTGTGAACTCAAATTACTCTATCAACTGAATGCCAAAAATCAGCCGAGAGACAGCTGGTATCTCAAAAAACTCGTTAGTCAGGACATTCGTAAGTCAAGGCCCCACTGTACATCATATTCAACAGGAAGGTGAGGAATTCAAAGATATTTCAGGCAAAGAGAAGCATTAGAAAAATTGAATTGAGTCAGGAAACAGTAAGACATATTGGGGTGGACTGGGACCATCAGGAGGTAAGTTCCCAGGACAGGAAGAGGGATGGCTGTGTAGAGAGGAAGTCAGGCACCAGCTCTGGGAGCCCTGGCAGGATGGTTCCTAGCAGGACCAGCAGTCATGGTGCAGGAGGAGAGAAGACAAGTGGAGGGATTGGTTCAAGCTGGAAGGTTTGCAGGGAGGGTATGGCCCTGAGACAAGTCAGCACCAGAGATCTTAGTCAGTGGAGAGCAGTTGGTGTGGTGGATCATGGGGTGCAGGCGGCATAGAGACAGAAGAGGGTACTGACAGGGGAAAAGTGAAAAGGTCCAGAGAAGCAGGTCTCCCTGAGTTTGAGAGCAGGTGGACTGAGAAGGAGGGGGGGAGGGGACAGACAATACCAGTGAGAGAGTGAGGTGTAGGCGGGAAAAGCCCAGACATGTCCTAAATGATGACAAGCTGCAGAGGATGGGCAGGAGAGGATGCCCCTAAAGTGGAGGGAGGTGATGGTCTCAGAACTGAGATGCTAATGACATGGTGAGAGTAGGAGGTGGAGGAGTCAACCACATGGACAAATACCTCACCTACTGAGTTTCCTGCAGGTGGGACAGAAGATTTTGTAGGAAGTTGCCTAATTTCTCCCTGAAGAATGTGGCCTGATTGAGGGGTTAGCAGGAGACTGTGAGTAGAGGTAGGGAGTGACCCAGCTGGATGATGGGATCCTCAAGGAGGGGAGCTACGAAAGCAGCAGGTATGTGCCTAGAGGTGGCCCTGGATGTGCTGTTGAGTGCTGACTGGTCTCCAGGCACCATGGAGAGACCCCATGTGTGGGAGAGCCATTGCTTGCTGAGGAAGCACTGTGTCCTTCTTATTTCTGAAATCCTCAGCCCCTAGCACATTTATGACGTCAGAGATCCCAAGGGTAATGACATGGCCCTTCCTATGAGAAATGAGGGTATCTGTCACTTTGGATGCTCAGCATGAGCTCTCCTCCCTCTGTGCGCTGTCCTCCCTACTCTTCTTCATTCTTCTCTTCCATTTGGTGCCCAGACACTCTCTGGACTCCAGCACTAGCTTTACTCCTCATGCCTGGAACAGCCATCACTCTGTGCTTTCCCAAGACACCCAGCTCCCAGCATTTAGCAAACCATTGAGAGGATCAGCTCAGCAGACAGGGTGGTTCTCACCTCCATAGGGACACCGCACAGGCTAAAACACACGCACACGCACACGCACATGCACACGCACACGCACAGGTACAGGACACAGCCCAGAAGCTCAGGACACAGGACAAGAAATCCAGTCCTCTGGGCACTGCTGAGTGCCCTGTTCAGAGTGACCATTGCCCATGTGCCCACAATGTTGTCCACCCAAAGCCTTTTTCAGTGGTGCCATCTCCCCTATGTCCCTGTGCTGAAGCTCATGGGTATGAGGCACCATGTTCACACCTCCCTCAGCTCCTGCTCCCTGCAGTTCCTGGATCACCCAGTGCTGATCAGGGCTTGAGAAGGAAAAGCATGGCTGGGCCAGCAGAATGCTCTGCACTGCTAACTCTGGAACCTGGCACGCTGGCTGCACTAGGGAGCAGGGGCAGAGGTGGACAGAGGCCCTGCTGAGAGAGGTGGTCAGTTATGCTGGGGGCCAAAGGGAGGGCACCCACCTGGCACATTCCTGGGTAAGTCCCCCCATGGAGAACCCACAATTACATTCACCAAGAAGGAGCGGTTTTGACAGCATAAGTAGCCAAAGAAAAGCAGGAAACAGGCTGTATTTGGGCAAAAGACACACTTTATTATTTCTTGGATGCCTCAGGCTGGGATGGGCTCAGTGTCCTCCCCCAGAACAGAGCGGGGCTCCGTGGCTGTGATTGTGGTAGTCCGTGGCTATGACTCCCAACACCGACAGAAACTCGGAAAAGTCAATCTTCTTATCATTATTCTTGTCCTGGTCCTCAAAGATATGGGCCAAGAAATCTTTGCCCTTTTTTTCCTGTGGAAAAGACAAATTCAGTCCCAAAAGTCTTATGGTTGGAAAAGGAAGAGGAGGGGGCAGAAAGGGGGAGAGAAGAATCTGGGGCCACACAGATGTAGCTGGTGTGGGTCAGTGTAGGGCATTTGGGGATGAGGGGAACGTTAGCATTACCCTGCAGGTCACTGAGGGAGATTCCTTGGATCAAGTATCAGCATGAAAGAGAGACCTAGTGGTTGTGGGCAGACTCAGAACAGAGCCTCACTGATCAATGAGCTGGTGGGTGGGGAGTCTTTAGACCCAGACCTGCTCCCCCGACCCACTTCCAGGACCCCATCTACCTAAGTTCTAGAAACTAGATAGGCCCTACCCCTTGTCTCTTCATTCCTAACTCTCCTCTCCTATCTCCTATTTGCCTTCCTGAATCTTCCATGCTCAGTGCCCTCCTTTGCTCACCTACTCTCTCTGTCACTTATAACCTCTCTTTTTGTAATCAGTTTAGTATGTTTTGTCAGACTAAATCAGGTCTATGAATGAGCTCTTTTATTGTAATGAAAGGTGTTAAACTTTATCAGCCATGGGATTTCTATCACCTTCCCTTGGATCTCAGAGAATCGAATGGAGGCTTCTAGAGGCTTCAGTCTCCTGGATGGAGATTGAAAAGTGGGAGGGGACCCATTCTTTACTCTCCTATTTCACCACCTGATAACTACCCTTGTTATCCAGATGCCTTTACTCTTTGCCACATGTATCATCTCTTTCATCCTGATAATAAGTCAGGAAAGTCCTTTTAGGACTTTTTGCAGATGAGAATATTGAGGATCAGAAAATGGGATTGACTTGTCAAACGTTCTGCACCATGCCAGGCCCAAGCAACCGGGAGAAGTCACCCAGACTCACACAAGCCGTGAGGAAGTTAGGGAAATTCTCCTTCAGCATCTTCAGCAGGCCCTGCTTGTCAATCTTGTCATCAGGTTTGGTGTATTTGTGGAACAGGACGATCAAGTCCATCACGGACTGTTCAACTGGAGTATGGCTCATCTTGGTTTTCAAGGAAGCTGCCAGAGAGAAAGATGGGGACCTTTGTTATCCTTCCCCCCAGGTGAGCGACGGTCAGTCAGGAGAACAGGGTTGGGAACAGAGCATCCAGTGAAGTGAGGCTCAGTTGGGAACAAAAGGAACATATTATCCTAGGAGGTGGAATGAGATGCTCACAAGGAGGAGAGTGTGAACAAGGCTGGGGCCTGGTCCCATGCAGGGCAGGGTCTAGAGGAGATGGAGGAGAATAGAGAAACCCACTGTGGACAGAACCACAGGAGGCAGAAGCAGAGAGGGCAGGGGTCAACCACATGGAAAAGGTCTGACATTTTAGTTGGGACCTGAGCCAAACACAGCATTTCAATGACTCTACTCTTTAAGAGCATCAATACCCACTCAGCCAGTGTCAATGTCAGGGTTAGAGTCATGCGGACAAAATAACTTCCTGACTAGTCTGGCCTCACCTGCCCTGGGTTGGTCTTGAAAAGAGACCCCTGAGGACTCGATTGTAAACATAAAGCAAGCTCTAAATGAAATCAGTTCTGGAGGCTCCCAGCAGTCAGTGTGAGTAGGATGGTGAGTGTGAGCAGAGATACACAGCCCTGTCCTGAGCTCCTGCAAGTTTTCCTGGACCATCCCAGGGAAAGAGGGCCTGCTGACCAGTGTTGGCATCATGTTTGAAATAAACAGGAATTCCTGCCTCAGTTTTAGGCTATTGGTTGGAAAGTTCAGAGATAGGCTGCTTCAGATGACTTTTATACGTCCCTGCTCTCTGGAACCCCAAGGCGAGACCACACTTAAGTAAAGAGGTCTGACTTCCCAAATCCAGTACCTCCACCAACAGTCTGGATCCCAAGCAGAGAAATGGGACAGTGCAACCCTCACAGCCCAGACTTTCCAAAACTCTCAAGAAAGGTGTATGGCCCACATGTTTGGGCTTCTAACAAAAACAGATTTTCTTATCATCTGGGGAAAAAAAAAACCTTGCTGCTATGTCCCTACATGGAACTACCCAAGGCCTTCTGTGAACTTGGCCAACGTCAGAGCTGAGCCCTGTGCACAGAAAATCACTGGTCTTTCCCTCAGCTGGGCAGAAGGTCCAAAACATTAGTTGATGGGTTTCTGATCCATATACTGGCAGATCTTCTCACCATGGCAAGGTGAGTGGGTGTCCCAGGCTTGGGTTCAGGAGAACCTTCCGGACAAGGATAGAGACACCCTCTCTCCCTGGAGGTTGATGTGCAAATTGAGTCTTCCCCAACCTGTGGTCTGAGAGTTAGGTGAGTCCAGAGGGAAAAGAAGAGAAGGAGAGAGGAAGGGTCTTTTCCTCAGCTCCCACCAGAGATGTTTCCACAGAGTTGTTACACACGGGCCAACAGAGCAGTGGGAGCATCGGTCCAGCCATCTTGTAGATGAGATCCTCAGGACCCCAGTGGAATAAAGTTACACAGCCCCATAACAGGCAAAGTCCCATAACAGGCAGAGCCCCGTTACAGGCAGAACCCCATTACATCTGGACCCAGGCTCCTGAATCCTCTCCCATCACTGCCTTTCCCTACTCCTGCAGACAGCAGAACACACTGGGCCCTGATGAACCTCCTGGAAAAGAGATAGGCGCAGACTTACCAAAGCTGACAAGGAGGCAGTGAGGAGAAGGTGAGTGTTCTGTGCATCTGGGCAAAGACTGGTCTCTTTATAAGGCTCAATCTGGCTCCTCCCAGGCACTGGAAGCCTTCGGGTCATATCTGTCTACTTCCTGGACCATTGTCCCACTCAGGTGGGTGGCACACACCTAGGAGTGTGTGTTCAGCATGTGCCAGTAAAATCCCAGGCAACACCCAAGGGAAAACACCTAGAGCCTTCTTCTGTCCTCACTTCGCTGGGGTCAGGGGTGTGGAAGACAATGGGATGTGTTGTAAAAACATATGAATTCTGGTACTGAAAACTGAGTTTCTGAACTTAAAGAGGATGGGACTCTGAGACGCATCATGGTCTGTGTTTGATCATCACCCACTCCTTCCACAATTTTGTTCTAGCATCTAACACAAACTCTCTCCAGCGTTTTATAATTCCATAACTATACCACGCATCACCTTACCTGTCATATTAATATTCCTCCTAAAGCGTCAAAACCATATGAGATGGAGCTGTTACCCTCATGTTGAGGATGGGGAATTGAGGGAGTAAGAGGTAAGCAACGTTCTTATGGGCACGAGGCTAATAGACAGAAAGTTTAAGATATGATCTCAAAAATTCCTGATTCAAAACCTCGCTCCTAACCCCACTACAAGACCTCTAGGGTCACTGCAGGGCCTGTGAACTCGAAGTCCAGGGGAGGGAGGCAGGGTCACCTCACTCCCATCTTCATGTTGAGTCCTCACTGGAGCGCCAGGAGAGAAAGAGGTGGCATGACCCACAGTGACAGACCAGGGAACACAGAGAGAGTAGTGGCTCAGCATGTCACCTGCAGGCGAGGGAAGACGGGAGGTCAGAGCTCTGAGTCCTGGCATTAGCCCCACACTCTAGAAATTCACTTCGCAGCTCCAGGGCCCACCGGGGCCCACCAAGGAAGCCACTGTCTAGATTCAGAAATGGTGACCACCATGAAATAAGCCAGCAGGAGATTGGGCAAAGTTGCCACCCCTTCTATGATGATGCCTTCCTATAAATTCTTCAATGATGTTTCTACTTCCCTTATGCAAAATAGTCTGCTTAGGAGACAGTAGCTCATGCCCTGAGGTCTGTTATGTCCTAACCTGCTGTGGAATATCTGGTTCAGGTGCAGGAAACAAGAGCTTGGAGGTCAGGATGAAACCTGGGGACCTCTGGGGACATACCATGCTGATTCACTGAAGAGTCCTTGTTCCTGCTCTCTGTTACCCTTAGAACATGCTCCCATGGAGTAAGGGACTGCTCAGGCATTGGGCACCCTGGGACCAGGCCCACCGCTGAGCTCCCAGGTCAGGCCCACCAATGCACTGGCCTCCATGCTTCAGCCTGGCCTTTCTGTCCCCAGTTATATCCATATTTGCATCAGCACCAGACCTCTCTGGTTCACTCATTTAATTTCCTCTTACTGCCTCTCAAAGCCTCCCAGGAAGGATACACAGAACACCTGGAGCACAAGCTGCCTACTGGGCAGGGGAAGTGAGATGGATGCCCACTTTGTCCCTGGTGTAGCTTTTGATATTTGAACAATGTCAAAATACTTTAAATTAGTTTTTAATTAGTTTAATTTAAGTTTTGCTTTGTTCAATTCTGGCCTCACTGTCAAAGTCTGATATATGTATAGTCCTCAGCTTCCGGAATCTAAACATCATTGATCTGTTGCACGTTCTCTCTTATTTTACTTATATACTTATTTTCCCTTAATCTTCATTACCATTTGAACTTCCCCACCAAAAGCCAAAAAATAAAATGTATGTTTTCTGTTTATTTCTATGCATACTCATCAATGTAAATGATTATTTTGGCCTATGCTTTATAGATGTGCTTTATGTGATATAGATCACTCATACAGAAAAATAAAATCCACTACAATGTACAGCCCAATGAATTATCTCCAACACCTGTGACTGCCACCCAGGTCAATGAATAAAATATTGCCACCACCCCTACCAGTCACTGCCCCTTTTCTCTCTTCCTGAAAACCATCATTGGACTTTTATGGTAAGGCTCTCTCTTTGTTTCATTTGAATTTTACCACTTAAGAAAATTTACTTGAAGGAGAACAGATTCTAAATATTCTTCTATGTTTGACTTAATTTGCTCAGTATTACATTTGTAAGTGATATCCACGTTTTACTGTGTGTTCATCATTGTATACTATATATATGTCTTGGTGTAAATATCACATCATTTTCAATAATTCTGCTTTAGATATCACATACCCTTAATGTTTTTATTTTCCTTTGTATGGTTTCCAGCTCAGGTGACCATGGATTTTGACCTCTGACTTCTTGTTCCTGTGGGGATCAGCCACCCTGTATGGTGAGGTATGTGGAAAGAGCCCAGGGCAGTCCCTGGTTGTGTAAGACTTGAGTGTTTAAGGAATAAGAAGGGGATGAGCCCATGTTTCAGGGACCAACTTCAAAACAGCCCTGTTTATTGGCAGAGACATTAGTGTTTACAACTATTGTGACTAACAGTCAATTCCCACCACGGCATCGCCCTTATCACTCACCACCACCAGAAAGGCTATAGGTATCTTCCAATCCCTGAACCAATAATTCTATGGCAACATGGTCTACACATCCAGGTCAATCACTTGGAACCATCTCGCAAGCATTTACTGTTTATCCTGAGCCTCTCTTTCATTCATCCCAATGGATTCTGAACTCCAGCTGTCCTTGGCTGTTTGGAGCGGAGACCTGGACCATTTGTTCAAGGTACAAAATTTAAGAAGAACCCACTGAGCACCACTCACTGTACTTTAGGATGAACATATGTCAAGAGAAATTTTTTAAAGAATTTATCTCCCTCCAATATTCACCCTTTAGAAGTGAAGACAAAAAGAATAAAATAGAAACTGTGGATGCTGGAGATGTACAGTGACACACTGTTTAACCCAAAAGGAGAGGGGTAACTTTCTGAGGAGGAGAGGCGGACCGAGATACCTTAGATGAGGCATTTGAATGAATGTCAACACCTAGTGTTCAAGCAAACAAACCAGGGAAAGAGATTCCAGACCATGGCATGTGAGCAAAACTACAACGCAGAACACACATGACATCAGGAGGACAGAAACATGTCTAGAGCCAAGAGTGTTGGAAGTGAGAGGTTTGGGACAGGCACCAACTATGTCCCACCCAGTGCCTAACCCCTCTTCTGAACTAACAGAGCCCAGTTTGCTTGGAGTTTAGGGTGCCCAGTACCCCCATGTGTGTCTGGTCTCCTCTTAGCCATTCTGACAGTCCTGTCCTTGCTTTCCCTGTGCCCCTTGCAACCAAGAGTGAACATGTGTCCCACCAGTTCTGCCCAGTGAAACTGAGTGATGCTGGGCCAGGCCTCTGGGACTCTGCTTTTCTGACAGGAGGGGACAGGGAGAGCTGGCCCTGCCATGCCTCAACCCATGCCTGGGTTGCTGGTCCGGGACACAGGCAGTCATCAAAAATACTTACCCAAGTGAGTTGAAGAGTTACAGCCTCATAAAAACCTCCAAATGAATGACTTTAGAAACTTTATTCATAATTGCCCCACACTGGAAGTAACCAGGATGTCTTTCAGAAGGTGAATGAGTAAATGAACTATGGCACACCCATACAGTGGAATATTATCCAGCAAGAAGAAGAATTGAGCTATCAAGCCACAAGAAGACATGGAGGAAATTACAAGGATATTGCTGAGTGAAGGAGGCCATTCTGAAACAGCCACATACTGTATGATTTCAAATATATGACATTATACAAAAAGCAAAACTATACTGACAATTAAAATATCAGTAATCATCAAGATTCAGGATAGGAGGGGATGCCTGAATAGTTGGGGCACTGGTGTTGTTTGAGGCAATGAAACTGCTTTGCATGATACTGTGATGATGAACATGTGGCATTACACATTTGTCCAAAACCACAGAATTTCACAATAGGAACTGAACCCTAGTTAAACCATGGACTTTAGTAAAGAATAATGTATCAATATTGGTTCATCAATTATAACAAATGTTCACACTAATTAAGATGTTAATAAACAGGGGATACTGTGGGGAGAGGGGGTATATAGGAAATAAACTCTCTTTTCTAAAATTTTCAGCCAATCTAAAACGGTTCTAAAAATTAGAGTATATTAATAATAAAAGATAGTAAGATTGAGGTTCTCTTTTATTGTAAGCCACGGTAGATTGAAACAAATAGCCCTGGAGAGTTATCTACAAGTACCTTCCTAACCTATGATGCCGGGTTATGAGCAAGCATTCTATTTTCTTCTTTTCTGTATTTTCTGGAGCTCTCTTACAATCTTATCTAAAAGTTAGCTAATAAATCAAATCTGTTGTTTGAGAACTAAGTCTCTGCATGTAAACTTACTAGCATTTTAGATTGTCCACCCGGAAATTACTTAACCAATTTATTTTATTTATTTATTTTTAAATATATTTTTATTGATTTCATAGAGGAAGGAGGAGTGAGAGGGAGATAGAAACATCAATGAGGAGATAGAACAATTCATCAGCTGCCTCCTGCATGCCCCACACTGGGGATTAAGCCCACAACTTGGACATGGGACCTCCTGGTTTATAGGTCGATGCTCAACCACTGAACCATGCTAGCTGGGCCCAATTTATTTTAATTCCTTGGCCTATCCACCTCTCCTCCCCAGAAAGTTACCCCTCTCTTCTTGGGTTATAGACTGTGTCATTGTACATCTCCAACATCCACAGTGTCTATTTTATTCTTTTTGTCTTAACTTCTAAAAGGTGAGCATAGAGGGGAGATAATTCTTACAAAATTTCCTTGCCATATATTCATCCTAAAGCACAGTGAGTGGTGCTTAGTGGTTTCTTCATAAATTTTGTACCTTGAACAAATGGTCCAGGTCTTTGTTCCAAACAGCCGAGGATAGCTGGGGTCCAGAATCCATTGGGATGAATGAAAGAGAGGCTCAGGATAAACAGTAAATGCTCGTGAGGTGATTCCAAGTGATTGACCTGAACATATAGCCCATGTTGCCAAAGAACGTTTGACTCAGGGAATGGAAGATACCTATAGCCTTTCTGGTGGTGGTGAGTGATAAGGGCGATGCTGGGGTGGGACTTGGCTGTTAGTCACAATAGTTGCAAACACTAATGTCTCTGACGATAAACAGGGCTGTTTTGAAGTTGGTCCCTGAAACATGGGCTCATCACCTTCTTCTTCCTTAAACACCCACGACTTACACAACCAGAGCCTGCCCTGGGCCCTTTCCACATACCTCACCAGACAGGGTGTCTGATTCCCCTAGGAACGTGAGGTCAGAGGTCAAAATCCCGACTCACCTGAGATGGAAACCATTCAAAAAGAAGACAATGTGATGAGCATGTGGTATCTAAAGCAGCATTATAAAAAAATTATGGCACATTCATATAAAGATATATATGTATATAGTATACAATGAAGAACAAACACAGTACAATATACAGCTTGTAAATGTAATACTGAGAAAAATAAGGCAGACAAAGAAGAATACATAGAATATGTTTCCCTTCAAGTAAAATTTGAAAGTAGGGGAAATGGCAGTGTTCAGGAATGTATGCTTAGGTGGTAAAATGAAACAGAGAAAGGGTCTTATTTAAAAAGTTCTGATGGTGGTTTTGGAGAATAGAGAAAGCAGGCGGGTAAGGGTGGTGGCAATGTTTCACGCATTGACGTGGGTACAATCACAATTGTAAGAGATTCATTAGAGTGTGTATTGTAGTTTGTTGTACTTTACTGCATAATTAATCTTTATAAAAAAAAATATATGGATAGAACACGGGCCAAAATAACTATTTATATTGGTGAGTATGCATAAAAATAAACAGAAAACATATATTTCCTTTTGGGCTTTTTATGGGGAAATTGAACGGTAATGAGGAATAAAGAAATATAAGTATATAAGTAAAAATAAGATACCTTACAACAGATTAATGATGTTCAGATTCCGGAAGCCAAGGACTATACATGGCTCAGACTGTGAAAGTGAGGCCAAGCCTGAACAAAGCAAAACTTAAATATAAAAATTGAAAATGAATTTGAAGTATCTTGACATTGTTCACATTTCAAAAGCTATACCAGGGCGAATGTGGGAAAGACATTTCAGTTCCTCTGCTCCAAGTGACCCCCTCTCCAGGTTTCCTGTGTATCCTTCACAGCAGGCTTTTAGTGGTGGTGAGAACACATTACATAAGTGAATCAGAGAGGGCTGGTGCTGGTGCAGATGTGGACATAACTGGGGACAGAAGGGCCAGGTGTGGAAGCCCAATGCATTGGGGGGCAGGGGCAGGCTGAACCAGGCTCAGCAATGGGCCTGTTCCCAGAGTACCCAGTGCCTGAGCAGTCCCCTTACTCATGGGACGATCTTCTAAGGGGAGCAGAGAGCAGGAACAAGGATTCCTCAGTGAGTCAGCAGGATCATTCCCCAAAGGTCCCTAGGCCTCATCCTAACCTCCAAGCTCCTGTCTCCTGCACCTGAACTAGATTTTCCACAGCAGGTTGGGACATAGCAGACCACGGGGCATAGCCTTGACTCCTAAGCAGACTGTTTTGCATAAGGGAAGGAGGGACATCATTGAAGAATTTATAAGAAGGCATCATCATGAGAGGGGAGGCAACATTGCCCAATTTCCTGCTGGCTCATTTCATGGTGGTCACCATCCCTGAGTACAGACAGTGGCTTCCTTGGTGGGCTCAGGCAGTCCCTGGAGCTGCATAGCGAAGTTCTAGAGTGTGGGGCTAATGCCAGAACTCAGAACTCTGACCTTGTCTCTTCCCTCACCTGTAGGTGAGGTGCTATTCACTCTGTGCTACCTGTCACAGTGGGTCATGCCAGCTCTTTCTCTCCTACCACTACAGTGAGAACCCCACATGAAGATGGAACTTGGGTGACCCTGCTTCCCTCCCCTAAACTTCAAGTTCACAGGCCCTGCGCTGACCCCGGGGTCTAGTAGTGGGGTTAGGAGGGAACTTTTGAATCAGGCTTTTCTGGGTCATCTCTTGAGCTTGCTGTCTATTAGCATTGTGCACATAGGAACTTAGCTTACCTCTTACTCCCTCAATTCCCTGTCCTCAATATGAGGGTAACAGCACCATCTCATGAGGTTTTGAAGGTTTAGGAGGAATGTCAATATGAGAGGTAAGGTGATGCGTGGTATAGTTATGGACTTATAAACCACTGGTCAGAGTTTTTGTTAGATGTCAGACAAACTTGTAGAAGGTGATGAGCAAACATAGACGATGCTGCCTTCAGAGACCCATCCTCTTTAAGTTCAGAAACCCAGTTTTCCCTACCACAATTCCTGTGCTCTTAAGACAATCCCATTGTCTTCCCCACCCCAGCCCTAGCTTTCCTTAGCCCCAGAATAATCCTCTAGAATAGTGCAATCCCTTGGGAGTGCCTGGCATTATACAGGAACATGATGAACACACTCTTCTAGGTGTGTCCCACCCACCTGAGTGAGGCAATGATCCAGGAAGCAGAGAAACAGCATGGCCTAAGGGCTCCCAGTGCCTGGGAGGAGCCAGGCTGAGCCTTATAAAGGGACCAGTCTTTGCCCAGATGCACAGCACACTCACCTTCTTCTCAGTGACACCTCGTCAGCTCCGGTAAGTCTGCACCTAACTGTTTGCCAGGGGGGTTCATCAGGGCCCAGTGTGTTCTTCTGTGTCCAGGAATAGGGAGAGCGGTGATGGGAGCGCATTCAGGAACCTGTATCCAGTCTCAACTCTGCCTGTTTTCTGTCTTTCCAACTTGAACTCACTAGGTCCCAAGGGCCTATCTACAACAAGTTGTCTGTACTGATGCTCCCATTGCTCCTTTGGCTCTTCTGTGCCAGCTCTGTTGGAGCATCCCTGGTGGGAGCTCAGTATATGAACCTTCCTCTCCTCCTTGTCTTCTTTTCTCTCTGGAGTCATCGGACTCTCATGCCATGGCCTTTGCACCCCAACCTCCGGAGAGTGGGTGGCTCTCCCAAAGTCTGGAAGATTCTCCTAAACCCAGGCCTGGGATGTCCACTCGCTGTGCCCTGGTGATAAGGAGACTTGCTACTACTTGATTCAGTGACCCAGAAACTAAGGTTTTGAACCTCGTTCCCACCTGAGGGAATGACCAGTGACCTTCTGTGCCCAGGGCTCAGCTAAGGCCTTGGCTAAGTTGACAGAAGGCCTTAGCTGTTTTCACTTAGGGACATAACAAGGAGGCCCTTCCTCCCAGATCAGGAGACAATGGAAGGTTTTGTTAGATGCCCACACATGGGAGCCATGCACATTTCTTGAGAGTTTGGGAAAGTCTGGGGTGTGAGGGCTGCACTGTCCCATTTCTCTGCTTGGGGTCCAGATTGTTGGTGGAGGTAATGGCTTTGGCAAGTCAGTCCTCTTCACTTAAATGTGGTCTGGCCTTGGGGTTCTATATAGCAAGGAGGTACAAAGGTCATCTGAAGGAGCCTATCTGCCCGCATTCCACCCAAGAGCCTAAAACTGAGGCAGGTATTTCTGTTCATTTCACACATGATGCCAACACTAGTCAGCAGTCCTTCATTCAATCTAGTGGGAATGGTCCAGGAAACCTTGCGGGAGCTCAGGACAGGGCTGTATATCTCTGCTCACACTCACCATCCTACTCACACTCACCGCTGGGAGCCTCCAGGGCCCGTTTCATTTAGAGCTTGCTTTATGTTCAGAATCGGCACCTCAGGGGACTCATTCCAAGAGCAGCCCAGGGAGGGTCAGGCCAGACTAGTCAGGAAGTTATTTTGTCCCCATGACTCTAACCCTGACGGTGACCCTGGAGGAGATGGTGTTGATGCTCTTGAAGAGTAGAGTCATCCAAATGCTGTGTTTGGCTCAGGTCCCAACTAAATTTCAATAATTTTCCGTGTGGTTGACTCCAACCTCTCTGCTTCTGCCTCCTGTGGTTCTGTCCACAGTGGGTTTCTCTGTTCTCCTCCATCTCCTCTTGGACCTGACCTGCATGGGTCCAGGCCCCAGCCTTGGTCACACTCTCCTCCTCGTGAGCATCGCATCCCACCTCCTAGGCTGATACAGCTCTTTATGTTCCAACTGAGCCTCACTTCACTGGATGCTCAGTTCCCACCCCGTTGTCCTGACTTAGGGTCCCTCACCTGGGGAGAAGGATAACAAAGGTCCCCATCTTTCTCTCTGGCAGCTTCCTTGAAAACCAACATGAGCCATACTCCAGTTGAACAGTCCGTGATGGACTTGATCGTCCTGTTCCACAAATACACCAAACCTGATGACAAGATTGACAAGCCGGGCCTGCTGAAGATGCTGAAGGAGAATTTCCCTAACTTCCTCCATGCTTGTGTGAGTCTGGGTAACTTCTCAAGGTCCTGCAATTGCAGAGGACGCTTTTTTGTGGGATCTTTATCAAGTCAACCCCATTCTCTCATCCTCAGTATTCTCATCTGCAAAAAGGCCTAAGAGGACTTTCCTGACTTATTATCAGGATGAAAGATATGGTACAGTGTAAAGATATGGCCAAGTGTAAAGGCATCTGGAAGTCAAGGGTAGTTATCAGATGTTCAAATAGGAGAGTAAAGTACAGGTCCCCTCCCACTTGTCACTCTACATCTAGGACACTGAAGCCTCTAGAAGCCGCCATTAGGTTCTCTGAGATCCAAGGGAAGGTGATAGAAATTCTATGGCTGATAAAATTTAATACCTTTCATAACAATGAAAAGCTCATTCGTAGACCTGACTTAGTCTGATAGTTAGAATATACTGAACTGATTACAAAAAGAGAGGCTACTAGGTGACACAGAGAGTAGGTGAGCAAAAGAGGGCACTGAGCATGGAAGATTCAGGAAGGCAAATAGGAGATAGGAGAGGAGGGTTAGGAATGAAGAGAAGATGGATAGGGCCTATCTTTAGTTTCTGGGTAGAACTTAGGTAGATGGGGTCCTGGAAGTGAGTTGGGGGAGCAGGTCTAGGTCTAAAGACCATCCACCCACCAGCTCATTGATCAGTGAGGCTCTGGGCTGAGTCTGCCCACCACCACTCTGTCTCTCTTTCATGCTGATACTTGATCCAAGGAAAATCCCTCAGTGACCTGCAGGGTAATGCTAATGTTCCCCTCATTCCCAGATACCCTCCACTGGCCCACACCAGCTACACCTGTGTGGCCCCAGATGCTTCTCTCCCCCTCTCTGCCTCCTCCTCCTCCTATTCCACCCATAACACTTTTGGGACTGAATTTGTCTTTTCCACAGGAAAAAAAGGGCAAAGATTTCTTGGCCCATATCTTTGAGGACCAGGACAAGAATAACGACAAGAAGATCGACTTTTCTGAGTTTCTGTCGGTGTTGGGAGTCATAGCCACGGACTACCACAATCACAGCCACGGAGCCCCGCTCTGTTCTGGGGGAGGACACTGAGCCCAGCCCAGCCTGACACCTCCAAGAAACAATAAAGTGTGTCTTTTGCCCAGATACAGCCTGTTTCCTGCTTTCCTTTGGCTACTTATGCTGTCAGAACCGCCCCTTCTTGGTGAATGTAATTGTGGGTTCTCCATGGGGGGACTTACCCAGGGATGTGCCAGGAGGGTGCCCTCCCTTTGGCCCCCAGCATAACTGACCACCTCTCTCACCAGCGCCTCTGTCCACCTCTGCCCCTGCTCCCTAGTGCAGCCAGCGTGCCAGGTCCCAGGGTCAGCAGTGCAGAGCATTCTGTTGGCCCAGCCATGCTTTTCCTTCGCAAGTCAGTATCAGCATCTGGGGATTCAGGAACTTCAGGCAGCAGGAGCCAAGGGAGGTGTGAACAGGGTGCCTCATGCCCACGCACTCCTGCCCAGCATGACGCCAGGGAAATAGGGGAGATGGCACCACTGAAAAAGACATTGAGTGGCTGGCATATGGGTCACATAGGCACTGTGATTGGGACACTCATCAGTACCCAGAGGACTGGATCCCTTGTCCTGTGTCCTGGGCTTCTGGGCTGTGTTCTGTCCCTGTGCGTGTGTGTGTGTGTGCGTGTGTGTGTGTGTGTGTGCGTGTGTGTGTTTTAGCCTGTGTGTGGTCCTTGTGGAGATTAGAGCCAGCCTGCCTGCTGAGCTGATCCTAACAATGGTTTGCTAAATGCTGGGAGCTGGATGTCTGGGGAAAGCACAGAGTGATGGCTGTTCCAGGCATGAGGAGTAAAGCTAGTGCTGGAGTCCAGAGAGTGTCTGGGAAGCAAGTGAGAAGACAGGACTGAAGAGGAGCGGGGAGGAGAGGGCAGGGAATGATGAGCAGAAAGCTCAGGCTGAGCCATCAGTGACAGTCCACTCCACTAGACGTGGAATGAGGCGTGCCATTACCCACACAGGGCCTTTCCCATCTGCCTCTGTCCTTCTGGGATCTACAGAACCAGCTCACACCTGGAGCACTGGGCCCAGCTGCTCCTTTCAGAGCTGGAGCACCATGAGCCCACAGAGGTAGAGGCAGAGGATGAGGACGCCTGGGGGTGGAAGGTTTGGGTGCCTGTGGATCTAAGCAACACAGAGAAGAGCTTCCAGAAGCTAGGGTTAGGCAGGAGCAAAGAGTTGCTCTGATCACTGTCCCCATGGCCTGCAGTCTGGGAAGACTTCCTGGGGTGGCTCTTGCGCTGAGACTCTCTGATGGACAGGAGAGATGTTCTGTCTTTAGAAGGCACATCGAGGCAGTCATGGTGATAACATGTTCTCTTCTGGGATCTACAGAACCAGCTCCAGAGCAAGTTCAAAAAAGACACCAAGAGGCATGGTTAACTCCAGTGGCCTCTCCAGATTCAGAGCGGGCTCCGGGCACAGCTTTCACTGACCTTCACGAAGCAGAAGAACCACCTGCAGCATGTGGGCAACTCCCTTCAGCTCCTGTGAGGCCTGTGGTCCCCCGTCCTGGGCTGCATCCCATGTAGCTGCCATGGCAGAGGGTGCTCCCCTTAGAGATGCAGTTTTTAAATATTTGTGTTTATTTTACATATTCTTAAAATTTTACTAGTAGTTTTTGTCCTATGCAGTTAAAATACAATGTATTTCACATGATATATAATAAAATGTTAATAAAATTTAATTTAAATAAAATGTAATTTGTCTATGATCCTTCAAAATGTACATGCCAGTCCTAACCGGTTTGGCTCAATGGATAGAGCGTCGACCTGTGGACTGAAGGTTTGTGAGAGTCCACGGCCAGCATGGCTTTCGCGGGTTCAAAGACTTGGAGGGAGGGCTGACAAGCAAATGATACACACAAGATGGAATATTAATTTTTATAATTACCGGGGGAACCAGAGGACAGCCTAACCATGAAGGTCAAGCCCTCTCCATTGCTCCATTCCAGGCTGTTTTTATTAGCTAGAATACACAATTGCCTTTAGGAATGCAAACAGACATATCAATGGTAATGTTTAGCAAACAGTAAGATTGTCAGGTCTTGGGGGGAGTTTGCTTTAGGCCATTGAGTCAGCAGCAGGTATTAAATGTAGATATTCACCCTGTGAATATCAAAAGGAGTCCTGGCCAGCCTTCTGCCAGACTCCTCACATTTATATCAATTACTGTTGATCTTGGTCTGCAGCAAAGGTTCCCAGGTTTGATTCTGGTCAGGGGCATGTGCCTTGGTTGCGGGCACATCCCCAGTGGGGGGTGTGCAGGGGGCAGCTGATTGATGTTTCTCTCTCATCGATGTTTCTGACTGTCTATCCCTCTCCCTTCCTCTCTGTAAAAAATCAATAAAATATATTTTTAAAATGTACATGCCAGCAACATTAAGTACATTCACAATTTTCCACAACCACCACATCACATCACAACCTCTGTCTAGTTCCAGAGCCTCTTCGTATGGCTGTGGGAGGTACTGGCAGTGAAACAGTGTGGCTCAGTCAGAGGAAGTGGTGGAAATTCATTTCTATCCTTCCCCCTAGCACAGTGGTTCTCAACCTTCTGGCCCTTTAAATACAGTTCCTCATGTCGTGACCCAACCATAAAATTATTTTCGTTGCTACTTCATAACTGTAATGTTGCTACTGTTATGAATCATAATGTAAATATCTGATATGCAGGATGGTCTTAGGCGATCCCTGCGAAAGGGTCGTTCGACCGCCAAAGGGGTTGCGACCCACAGGTTGAGAATTGCTGCGCCTAGCACGTAGCACACATGGCAAAATTTGGAAGAAATGTCAGTGTTAAGCAAGAATTAACCTTGAATCGTATGAACCTAACATAATTTAAATGGCTACTGGTAATGGATTAAAGAACAAATGTTGATATATGCAAGTAAATGATCACTATGCACTCGTTAAAATTAGGCTACATTCATTTAGTGTGTGAGCAGATGTCCACAGCACAGTATTAATGAAAAGACTAGTTGCAACACAGCTGTTGAAGATCATCATCACTGTGTATTGGGACAGTATGTGGGGTTTTTTGTTGTTGGTTTTTTTTGTCCCAGATTGAAAAAAAGGCAGGTGAAGGCGGTACAATATGAAACCTCTACCCCCAACAAGCTCTGTGTCAAAAATTGATTTTTTTTAAAGTGACAAGCTGTTATCTAGCAATTGTCCAAGGTCGTATTGGCATACCAAATTCCTTAATTAGGTGGCTTCTAGGTTTTTATTTTTGCTATTTGGCTATAGATATTGCTGTGGTCAACACCTACTTATTGCTTTTTCTTACCAGACTTATTGTTTTTTAATTACTTTCTTGGGATAAATCCCCAGGGGAATGATGGCTGATCTAAGGTAGTCCATAAATTCTCTGGGACTCTAGCTTGGCATTGCCAACTTGTTTTACCTCTTAGACACGTGAGCCATTTCTATTTTATTTTAGTGTATGGATGAACCAATTATTTGGCGAGGAAATCATTATGTTGGGTAGATGAAGGCTCACCCTGTAAACTGGAAGAAGTTTGGCTTCAGTATTTACCTGTTTCTCTCAAACCTTCAGGGATGTGGAGGCTTAATCTCTGGTTCAATAACCTGCTCTTTGGCGCCCCCTTCTGGGAGATTCACTCCCCCGCTGTGTGCCCCTCCCAGAGGAGAAGCAAGGCAGGGGTAGAAGGGCTGGCTAGCTGACAGAAAGCTGGAGATGGGGGAAGGAGTTCACCTGCCACTCAAAGGCCCAGGGGGTAGCTGTCTGGAGGCCAAGCCTACACACCTGGCTTCTTTTAGAGGAGGGCCATTTCCACACAGCAGTCGATTATTGCCTTATAATAAAGCTGTTCCTACCACTTGTCTCTGATCTCCCACCCATCACCTACCATCTGAAATCCTGTGCACAGGAGAAAGTTGCAGCTCTAGCTTGGCACACAGGGCCCTTCGCATCGGCCTCCATCCTCCTCTCCAGCCCCGTGTCTCGTACCTGCTCCTCATGAACCCTGTGGACACCTTCCCCTCGCAGGCCACCCACTTTCATACCCCCAGCCTATGACCATGCGGTTCCTCCGTCTGGAGTGCTGGTCCTCCGTGCTTCTCCTCGCAACAACATCTTCAATCCCACCTAAATGTTGCCTCAACTGAAGTCTTCCTCAACTCTCCAGGCAGATGGTGTCCCTTCCTGGGTGCCCAGGGTGCCCCGTTTGTGCCACTAAATCAGCAGTGTTCACAGTGTGACTGTCCCCTCCACTCGTTCCCGCCCTGTGAGCTGGCCGCGTGTCCTACTCATATTGCCTGGAGAGCCCGCACGCTGCGGAGCCTTGAGAAATATTTGTCGGATGAGTGACTGTCCTTCATGACTGTGGAGTGGGGGTTCCCTGATTGAGGTAGGACATGCCAGGAGACGTATTGGAGCTGTGTGTGTAGCCCCACCCAAGCCCTGGAGCTGGGAGGATGAGCTGGAGGCAGGGAGATGGATAACCTTGTGACCTCGTGTGGGTCTGAGATGCGTCAGATCAGGCTCTGAGGGAAGGTGGGTCCCTGAAGCTGGCTGAGTGCATCTTAGGGAGCAAGTGCCTGTGATGTCATCCCAGGAATGCAGTGAAGGCTCGGCTGTGCTGCGAGGAACCTGTGAGGAGTCACAACACTGGCTGCCGTGATCGGAGGCACGGAGGATGGGCAGGGAGGGGCCTGAGACCAGGGGGGCAGGGAGGGAAGGGCAGAGGATGCTTGGGCCGGCCCAGAGGAGGTGCTGCTCTCTCCCGGGTTCTCCGCTGTCCGCAGCTGCTCCACCTCCACATCTCTGGAGCTGGCCCTTGTCCCGCTGCCATCAGAGGGCCCCGCTGCCATGACGGACACGCCAGTCGAGGAATCCCTCTTCCAAATCATCCGCAGCTACCACCAGTACGCGGCCCGGGAGGGGGACGTGGAGACCCTGTCCCTGGAGGAGCTGAAGGCCCTGCTCATGGACACCGTGCCCCGCTTCATGGAGAGCCTGGTGCGGGGCCTGGGGGCAGGTGGGGGGAGTGGAGGGTGGGCTGTGGGGTTTGAAGTGAGGGTTTGGTGCGGGGAGCATCTCCCAGGAGCATTTGAACTTAGGGGAGGGGAGGCTGAGGCAGGATCGGCGGGCAGAGGGAGGACGGCCTGGCGGCTTTTCCTCCCGAGACTCCCTGCCCGGCCCCGCTCCAGCCCAAGCATCGCTAATCCCTGAGACGCCATCCGAACCCCAAAGCCGGTTGTTGCTCTGCTTGTTTTGCTTCCCCTGAGAACAGGTCCTAACCCTTCCCTCGGCCCCTCGGCCCTGCCCAGCCTGCCCCTCGAGCCCAGCCCCTTCTCCTGGGGTCTAGCACAGCTTCCTCTGCCCCACCCCCACGCTAGGGAGGATTGCTGGGTTAAAGGGGAGCCAGGAGGGATGAGGTGTGGGCAGATAGGAAATGGAGCTCCCCCTCCCTCTCTTGTCCCAGGCCAAGTCTCAGACCAGCCTAGGGGCCCAGCCCCGAGTCTAGGCTGCTGAGCCACCCTGCTCAGGCCTGGAATCTCCCCTGCCATCAGGATGAGCCATGTGATTATCCGGCTCCTGGGGATGCAAGGCCAACCCGAGTGTCTGCCCTCGGTGCCATGCCCCCGGGTGAGTCAAGGCTGCTCATCCAGGACAAGCACCCCTCGTCCCTGCGGGTCTGCCTTGCCTCCCTTTGGGGAACATCAGAGAAGAGTCTGGTCCTGGGCTTATCGGAGCACAGCCACGAGGTCACAGAGGGGGGACGGGGGGACTGTGGTTAGGCCCCCTGTTTCTAGGGAAGCCGTTCCACCTGGGTACGGGGCCCACGGGGCAGGCACCTGGGCACAGGGCGGAGATGGCGGCCTGGGCAGGTGGGCTAAGTGAGGGCAGCCTGGGAGAGCTGCCCCAGGCAGGAGGTCTGTGCACTGTGGGGTCAGCCAGCTCTGTGGAGGGGACAGATTAAAGGAAGTAGCTGGTGGAGGGTGTTGGGGGGGACAGAGGGTGCCAGTCCGCCCCAGGGTGGGAGCTGCCCTCCAGACCCCCAGCTGTTTCCTGATGCAGTGACTTCCCTCCTCGGAGGCTTTCTGAGGGCTGCACCCTGGGTCCCCGCCTCCAGCCCAAACTGGCTGAAACCTGCTTCACTGCCCCTGCCCTGCCAGGGGCTCTTCTCATCGTCGCCTGTCCTGTCTCCTCCATGCACGCTGACCATTGACCTCCTCCCTGCTGTCCCTTCCACCCCGAAAGCTCCTTTGCTCTCCTACGCCACCCCCAGTCCGTAGCCCTCAGGGCCACTGCTCTGGGACAACGGACAGTCCCAGGGCCCATGGCGGTGGCCTTCCCCCATTCTGCACTTCCCCGAGGACACAGGCCAGTTGCCATGAACAATCCTGGGCGGATGGCACGCCCTGCGGGAATCCGACCCACTGGGTGCCGACCTGCAATGGTGCTGGAGGTGCAGGCCTGAGGGACAGGTGGGCGGTGACTGGCAGCTCCCCGTGTGCAGCCCCAGGCTGGGCGGCCCCTGCAGGGTGTATGTGCAGCTGGGAAGACAGGCTTAAAAGCCCCCAGCAGAGGGCAGCCCTGCTCAGCCACTAGCCGGCCAGCCAGGAAGCTGTGCCCAGCCTGCACCACCTGTCTGTCCATGCGGCCCAGGTCCAGGTGCCCGGCTCCCTGTGCCCCTTCTGCCTGATTCTGCCCTGCAGTGTCCTGGCCACCGAGTGAGCGAGGAGCTGTTTCCCACCAGTCCCCGGCAGACAGGGCCAAGTTCCTCGCTAGCAGGCGGTGGAGCCGGACCATCTGCAGGGCCGAGTGCCTGGGGGCTGGCTGACCCTCCGCCCCTCCTCAGGGCCGGGAGAAGCCGTACTTCGTCACCGAGCTGTTCCGGGCAGCGGACAAGGACAAGGACAACCAGATCTGCTTTGACGAGTTCCTGTACGTCCTGGGCCAGCTGCTGAGGGACTACCACCTGCAGTACCACCGGCAGCTGTGCGCCCACTACTGCGCCCGGCACAGCCTCTACTAGACGGAGCGGGCAGCCACCAGGCCTGCCCCAGGAGCCACGTGACCCAGCCCGGCGGCCGAGTGGAGCTCTGCCACGCGTGTCTGCATGTGCCCGATGTGTGTGCGCAGGCATGTGCATGGGTGTGGAAGGACACCAGGGAGGGAAGAGAATAAAGCAATGTCACAGCAGTTTCTGGTGTCTCTCTCTTCATGGTTAGGGCGTCAGCGATGGGTCCAGGAGGGGAGGTTTGGATCCTCCAAATAGGAGGTCATCTATTTTGGATGACAGACAGAACCCATGCCCCCAAGAGCCCCTGTCTGAGGGGGGAAGCAGCCCCTTCCTCCAGGAGCCCCTGTCTGAGGGGGGAGGCAGCCCCTGCTCTCAGCCTCTGTCTGAGAGAGAGGGGTCTTCTCTTTGGGGAGCTGACCCTCTGACACGAGATGCTGATCACTCCTTCAGGCACCTACATGGCGGGACAGGACATGAGGGCAGAGGCACCCTCGACATGGACCCTGGCTTGAAGGTCTCTGTCTCTGGATGAGAGCCCCAAGGATCAGTGTGCAAAGGGAGCGCGTGGGAAGGGGCCAGGACGGGTGGGAAGATGATGCTGGCAATAGCCTGGGGTGGCAGGGTCAGGGCCAGTCTGGGAGATAGACAGTGAGGTGTGTTTTGTGCCGCTGAGTCAGATGGGGACCAGGGCAGAGCCAACAATCCAGCCTGTTAGGGGAAGAGTGATGAGTGGCACTTGGGTGACTGTCAATCAGGGAAGTCTTCCTGGAGGAAAGAGGGCTGGGGCTGGTTTTACTAATAAAAAATGATGATAGACGTGGTGTCACTCCAGCTCAGGGCTGCTTGTGACTCACGGATCCAAATCCTCCCTGGCCCCTGACCCCTCCCAGCTGAACCCCGCCCCGCCCTGTCTGTGTTGTCTGTGTTTCTCTCTCTGAGAGCGCAGGAATCTGATGCAGGATCTCTCTGGGAGGGTCTCCTCTGCCTCGGGCCCTGCGAGGCTCATCTTGGTGGGTTTCTTCTCTGAGGATTGTCTGGGAACCCACGCCCTAAAGTTACTGTGGTAGAAACAATGAGTTTTAAGGGAACGATGGGCCATCATCCTTATTGCTCATCCAGAGATTAAGGAAAACAGTCTCCAGATGCAGAGAGGGAGACTCAAGACAACAGGAGTCCTGAGCTCCTCCCAGGATCGCGTGCTCCTCAGGGGAGCATGCTGAGCAGCAAGGCCACAAACTGCCTCCCCCAGAGACGCCCCTCCAGACAGATGGCCTGGGGGGGGGGGGGGGGGTTGGGGTGAGCCAGAGCCAGGCTGAGTTGCCCAGGTAGCAGAGGATGTTGGGAATTGGGCAAGCATATTGGGGGAAAGGCAGAGCCCGCAATCAGACTGTGGGTTGTGGGGGGTATGTGTCATTTAAGGGCCTTGGCTGGCTCTCTCCCAGCTGGGTCTCTGTATCACAGAGGAGAAGGAGTGCCCTGCAGGTTGAGCGGGGACCTTTGTGTCTGGTCAGCCAAGCTCTGAAGGGGGGTTTTGCCCTGCTGCTCCCTGGTGGGGCCCTGTCGCCATCCCTTCCACACTTGCCCGTCTGCCAACACTTGTCTGCCAACACTTGCCTTTTGGGACTCAGCTGGGCCCCCACCCATTTCCCTCTGGACCTTCCTGCCCCGCCGCCCCCCCCCCCCACCCCGGGGCCTGAACTCCCTGTGGAGGTGTGTGTCCTGCTGCACCGAGGTGGGGCTGCTGTCTGTCCTCCACCAAGCCAGGGGCCACCCTTCCCACCGGCCAGCGTCAGCACACAGTGGGTGGTCCGCTGTGTCGGCGGGAGGAATACAGGAACCTGTTTGGAATCCCCGTGGGCCTCGTCCTCACGTCCAGGGACCCAGGCCGTCCTTCCCCGGGCCCAGGGGGGGATGCTTCCTGCCCGTTTCATCTGAACCGAGTTGGGTTTCACAGGCCATTGAGTACTAAGGGGCATCTCAGCCCCCTCCTCCTCGCCTTCCTCCGGCCCCTTCCTGGGGGATTTCTTCACGGCCCTGCCTGCCGGGCCTGATTTCGTCAGCCTGGGCCCGGCCGGCACAGGTCTGTTGGGACACACACACAGGACGGAGCTCTTTCCTGTAAACGGGGCCAGGTTCTGCTCCCCCAGGTTGCCCCACAACCCACAGTCTGATTGCGGGCTCTGCCTTTCCCCCAATATGCTTGCCCAATTCCCAACATCCTCTGCTACCTGGGCAACTCAGCCTGGCTCTGGCTCACCCCAACCCCCCCCCCCCCCCAGGCCATCTGTCTGGAGGGGCGTCTCTGGGGGAAGCAGTTTGTGGCCTCGCTGCTCAGCATGCTCCCCTGAGGAGCACGCGATCCTGGGAGGAGCTCAGGACTCCTGTTGTCTTGAGTCTCCCTCTCTGCATCTGGAGACTGTTTTCCTTAATCTCTGGATGAAGAAAGCTGTCCCCACAGGGACCATTCTTGCGGGGGTGGAGGGCTTTAAAAAAGGCATCTCCCGCCTGGCCATGGTGGCTCAGTGGTTAAGCATTGACTATGAACCAGGAGGTCACCATTCAATGCCAGTCAAGGGCACATGCCCCAGTTGCAGGCTCTAGGCTCTATCCCCACTAGGGGGCATGCAGGAGGCAGCCGATCAATAATTCTCACTCATCATTGATGTTTCTATGTCTCTCTCCTTCTCCCTTCCTCTCTGAAATCAATAAAAATATATTTTTAAATGGCACCTCCCGAAGGTCAGGGTCTGGGAAGGCATCATTTGCATCAGCCCCCTCATCACCCCACTGAGAGAGGTCAGCGTGAGCTCCATCCCGGGGAAGGTGAGCAATCCTAAGGAGAGTCTTGGAAAAGCCAGCTTGCTTGTTCTAACGCCTGCTTTTTGGCACCTAAGCCCCCAGACAGAGCAGAACACATGCCCATAAGAAGGAGCTTGAGTAACTCCCCGTGCCTCCGTTTCCTCATCTGTCACAGAGGGGTCATTGTACGTGTAACACCCACTTTACAGGGCTATCGAGTGAGATAGTGGACATAAGAACACTTTGACAACATGAGGTGCTGTTTGGGGTCAGGTGCTGTTATACCAGGTCATAGAGGAGAGGGCCTGAGGAATAGCGAAGCACTAAGTGCTCCAGCCTTAGCTGAAAGCATGTCGCGTGTCAGAGACAGTCCTATTTTCCTGTGAAGGGGCTGACTGACCTCCTGCCAAGGAAGTGAGACTGCATCTGGTTGGTGGATTTATATCCTGCCTTGCTCCAGAAGTGAGTTAAGGTGGCTGGGAGGGGATAAAGGGAACTTCTGCTTTGGGTAGGGGATAGACCAAGCATTCCATTTCGCATTCATTTTTACCCCAAGTAAGTATTAAATGAGCACCTAGTATGGACCAGGTCCTGGGGTTGTGATGTGGTTTCTGCTCGGAAGGGGCCCAGGTCTCAAAGAAAAGACAGACGATAAACAGATGGGTCATAGTGTGGCAGGGCAGAGGCTGTGATGCATGGGGATTCGGGTAACACGGAGGAGAGAAGAATTAACTCGGTGTCCATAGGGGTGGAAGGAGGCTCGGGGAGGCACAGGGGTGGCCACCAGATGGTGCCTGGGCTGGATCAGGAAGGATGAGGAGGACTTGGCGGGCAAAGAGGCATTCCAGGGAGTGTCAGGAAGTAGATGATGCCACAACATGTCATAAGTCACCTAAGGCATTTGATGCACTGAATGTGTGTCCCCCTATGGGCCTCAGTTTCCTCATCTGTAAAATGGGAATTATGGCAGTACATACCTTATCAATCTGTTGTGAGAATTAAGTGGATCAATGTAAGTAAAGCACTTACAATAGCAAGTGGCACCTGGTAAAAAGCCTAATCAATATTAGCTACGGTTTTGCTCTTATTTGTTCTTATTATTGAGTACTGTTGCTATTATGGTGTGTGCCAGGCCCTATGCTGGGTGCTGGGGAAGCAGAGGTGGATGGTCCTGTCTGGGTCCTCACGGGTTCACAGTCCGGCTGGGGTTTCAGGCACATTCACGGGGCAGCAAAGGTGCTCTACCCTCACCCGATGCTTGCTTGCTATGCGCTGCTCTAAGCACTTTACACAGTTTTTTGTAAATTTGTTATTGAAATGTTGTACATATTAAGAAAAGTCTACAAACCATAAATATTTTGCATCTATTATTAATATTTACAACAACACTATATGGTAGATTCTATTTCTTTTTAGGTGGAAACATTACAATTTTTTTATTTTTAATTGTGGCAAAATACACAGAACATACAATTGATCATCTTGACCATTTGGACATCTCGTGAGTGTACAAATATCTTTTTGAAGCCCTGCTTTCAATTATTTTGGATATATACCAGAAGTGGAGTTGCTGGATCATATGATAATTCTGTTTTTAATTTTAAAAAAATGTTTTTATTGGAAAGAGAGAGAGAGAGAGAGAGAGAGAGAGGAACATAGATCGGTTGCCTCTCATATGCACCCTGACCGGGGTGGAACCTGCAACCAAGGCATGTGTCTTGACTGGGAATCGAACCAGTGACCTTTTGTTGCATGGGACAACGGTCAGGGCATGTTTTTAATTTTTGACGAACCATTATACTGTTTTCCACAGTGGCAGCCTCATTTCATATTCCCACCAGCACTGCACGAGGGTTCCAGTTTCTTCACATCCTCCCCAATGCTTTTATTTTCTGTTTATGTTGATAGTTATTTTCTAGTTATGTTGGGTATGAGGTGCTGTCTTACTTTGATTTGCATTTCCCTGATGACTAGTGATGTGAAGCATCTTTTCATGTGCTTATTGACCATTTGTGTATCTTCTTTGGAGAAATGTCTAAGTCCTTCGCCCGTTTTTCAATCAGATTGTTTTGTTGCTGTTGTTAGGTGATAAGAGTTCTTTAGATATTCTGGATATTAACTCCTGTCAGATATATGATCTGTAAATATTTTCTCCTATTATGGTCTACTTGAAGTATTTTAAACCTCTACTGAATAAGTGCGGTAACTAAGGCACAAAGAGGGTAAGTATTTGGCCTAGGTTACACAGCAATAAAGTTACTGACATACTGAAGCCCAAGGTTAATTCCATCTACTTCCCCCAGGAGGCGCTGGTGGCCCAGGCCCTTGTTGAATGTATGAAGGAAGGGGAGAGGAGCGGGGTTTTCCCTGCAGAGTCAAGTTCTTGTCAGATTAGACTCTGGAGCCCCAAGCTCCAGGATCTGGTCTTCACCTCTCTGCCCTCAGCTTCCGCGTCTGTACTGGGTGGGTTCCATGCCCCACATTCCTGACAAGCATGTTCTGAGGCTCTAAGTAGATTATGTGATTGTGCAGTGCTTTGTAGCCAGAGGAATGGCGTGACGAATCTTCAGCGTTGGAAGCCAGTTCATCTCAGTGGCATTTTGTTGGGTTAGGCAGCAGCTTGCTCCTCCTGAAATCCTGGGGAGTGGGCCACCTCCTCTTCTCCTCTTGGACAGGAAGCACTTCTGGCTTCTCCAAAGTACCCCTCCCCACCCCACCTTCAGAGTGGGTTCCTCTCCAGCCCAGGCTCCTGGGGTCAGAGGCACACAGTCATCCCCCAGGGCGTTGAAGGGCCCCTGGGGTGCTTAGGCAGAGGCTCAGAGCCTTATGCACACAGAGGGACCCCAAGCCCGGCTTTGTCTCCCCGGACAGTGCACCCCAGCTTCACAGGGCAAGAGAGAAACTGACTGGCCCTTAGCAACATGTCCCTGCGAAGTCCACCCACCCACCAAACAACAGACCATCGTGGAATCACCGCACCTTCCATTACTAATGTCCAGCCGCAGGACAAGGGGTCTCAACCTTTTCAGGGTCTGGGACTCTCTTGAGAATCTGAGGAAAGCCAGGGAGGAATGTGCTGATGCCCGTATGCAAAATGATGCATCCACTTCCGTTCCATTCACTGATGGACAGACAGGACACATGTAGGAGATTAGCAACTGGAACAGTGGGGGACTCGGGAGGGGGTGCCTGGTCACCCTGGTCTCTTCCTGGTTTCCCCTGTTGGGCACTACTGCCCAGAAAAAAGCCTTCCCCTTCCTCTTCCCCCCCCCCCCCCCCCGCCCTCAGAAATGTTCAGGCTGCTGGGATTGCCCCATTCACCTGGTTAGGAAACCTGAGGCTGTAGCAACCCTGGAAGGGAGTAGCTGCCTCGCCCTCACGGGACAGCTAGCTAGCCAAGCCCAGCCGCTATAAAAGGGAGTGCCACTCAGCCTGAGTATCTGTCACTTCTGTCAACTCTCAGCGCTGTTTCAGGAAGACCTGGTAAGTGGACTGCCCTGGTTGGCCCCACACTTCAGGCTTCTCCAGGGGAGGCTGGGGGAGCAGGCAGCCTTCACTGAGAGAGGGGAGGGAAAGCTCAGGGAGGGGTGAACCAAGCTCCGGACTTCCTCTGGAGAAGAGTGAGACAGGGACAAAGAAAGAGCCAGTCCTCTGACACTTGTAGGTGAGGGCATATTCATTTCCTAAACTGGGCTTTTCTTGGGCAGAGGGTGAGGGCATGGAGTTGGCAGGCACTGTGTGTGTGTGTGTGTGTGTGTGTGTATACCTACCCCCTACCACACTCTGATCCGTTTCATCCCTCCCCTTCTCATCACAGCTATAGCATCCTCTGGGTTTGGTTACTTGGATGGTGCAGGCCAGGACAAAGCCATTACTTGGGTTATGAACCTTCTGAGTGTCCCCTTAGTCTTCACTCCACTGTGGGCAGAGGCACCATCCCCACCCATGTGCTCCCCTTCCAGGTGAAGCAAATCCTTGGGCACCATGCTGACGGAAATGGAGAACACCCTGAACAACTTCATTGAGATCTACCACAAGTACTCCCACCTGCAAGGGAACGACCATGCCCTCTACGGCACTGACCTGAAGAAGTTGTTGGAGGACGAGTGCCCTCATTTCTTGCAGGTGAGGTGTGGCTGGGTGTCCCCTGGCTCTTTGCCTGGCTCTGATGATGCCCAGGGCCACTGGCCCCCCTGCTGCCCCAGGTAAATGGCCACTCTTCAGCTCCCACTCTGATCTTTACACTCTGCTTCTTTCTCCTCAATTTTGACAGAAAAAGAATGCAGAGACCTGGTTCAAAGAGCTGGATATCAATCGAGATAGTGCAATCAACTTCCAGGAGTACCTGACGCTGGTGATAAAGGTGGGCCTGGAAGCCCATGACGAAATCCACAAGGAGTAGCAGGGCTGCTGGGCCTGGGGCTGGGCCTCTGGACTGATCCCTGAAGATTAATAAAGTGATTGATACCTCAGGCCTCTGGTCCTCTCTTGCTTTCCTCTGTGGAAGGAGGCTCCTAGGGCGTGGGGGGAGGGTTGGAAAACCCACAGGGACAAAACCAAGCTTCTGCTGCCCCCCACTCCTTATGTCTCATGAACTTTCCGTTCTTACCATGTGTTTGGTTTCCTCTCTGCCTTCCCCCTAAATGATTTCTGAGTCTCTTCTAGCCCTGGCCCTGAGTCACTGGACTTAGGGCTCTAAAAAGCCCATGACACTGTAGCTAATGGTCTTCCAAATGGTGATATGGAAACAGGGTGATGTAAGGAAAACTACTGTTCTCTCAACTAAATATTAATTTCCAGCTAAATGTCTTAGATCAGACTCTTGGGAAATTAGGGCAATAACTGCATAGAAGTGTGTGTGTGTGTGTGTGTGTGTGTGTGTGTGAGAGAGAGAGAGAGAGAGAGAGAGAGAGAGAGAGAGAGAGAGAGAGAGAGAGAAAGGGATTCTGTGTTTGGTGTGACAGGAGGTGGGTATTTAGAATTCTACGATAAGTAACACTAATAGCCCCTGGCCCAGATTTTGGAAGCTTTCCTTTTTTCTTGCCTTCCAATCTCCCAAGTCAATGAAAAAATAAAGGAATGGGCAGACAGGCCAGTACGTTCATAAAACTCAACTCAAAGAACAGGCAACTCAAACGCTGCCCTGTGGGGTGATGGCTCTGGTGATCAATGAAACATCTCAGGGCCCGGTGAATGGGAATTTCAGAACCCAGCCCTGAGCTGGGTTTCTTGCTCCACCTTGGGAAATGTTCTGTTGCCCCCACTGGGGTGATGAGCAGTGGTATTGGTGATGGAGGCGTATTATACATCTCTAAGTGGAACTGAAGTGGATGCATCATTTTGCGTACGGGTATCAGCACATTCCTCCCTGGCTTTCCTCAGATTCTCAAGAGGGCCCCAGACCCCGAAAAGGTTAAGACCCCTTGTCCTCCAGCTGGACGTTAGTAATGAAAAGTGCGGTGATTCCATGATGGTCTGTTGTTTGGTGGATGGGTGGGCCAGTCAGTTTCTCTCCTGCTGCCCACACCCCTCTCCCCTCCCCTCCTGCCCAGTGAAGCTGGGGTGCACTGTCCGGGGGAGACAAAGCCGGGCTTGGGGTCCCTCTGTGTGCATAAGGCTCTGAGCCTCTGCCTAAGCACCCCCAGGGGCCCTTCAACGCCCTGGGGGAATGACTGTGTGCCTCTGACCCCAGGAGCCTGGGCTGGAGAGGAACCCCTTCTGGAGAGGTGGGAGAGAGAGACTTATCATTATCAAATTTTGTTTGCCAAGGGGTCTGTTGATTTTAACCCCACTCGGAAACCATGGGGAAGGTGACAGAGTGCCCCCTTGGGATTTCACTGTCCGTGATGGGCGCTGGTTGTGAAGAATCGCATTGACCTCGAGTTCTCAATAGTTGATACTCGAGCTCATGGTGTGCAGGGGAGGTGACCCCACTGGCACTGGCCGCCTAGAGAAAGAGGTGGAGGTGAGGGGGGCACCACTGGAAGGTTCAGGGAGGTGGTAAGCGTGGAGACTGTGGTTTACAAACAGGACTGTTGTCATTACAGGAACCACTGGGCGGAGTCAGACAGGCTTGTCGCCTAGAGCAAGGTGATTTGGTTTCCTGTTTCCCCAGCTACCAAAGAAGAACAGGGCAGTGGGAAGTTGGGAAATAAGTTGTTTAGCAGGAAGCCCCATGCAACATTTGGGCCCACAAAGGAGACCTTGGCTCACCCATTGAGGCAGATCCGGCCACTGAGATTTCCGGGGCCTGTGAGGATGACCTGTCAGAAATCCTGCTTCTTCAGCAAGGTTCTCCACCCCAGGCTCCTGACTCCAGGTTCCTCACGGTTGTGACAAAAATCCTAAAGGCAGGGGAAGGATCTGGAATTGGGCAATTGGTGTCTAGCAGCTGAACAAATGAGCTCATTCCCATGGAAAGGAAGTCCCATACATTCCTCCACCTGGGAGCCAGACCATCCTGTTGGGGTCCAGATCCCAGTCTATCTCCTAGCCTCCTGACCTGGGAATTCAGCCTAAAATCAAATGGGCTGAAGAAGGGAGGGCAAACTACCAACACGTGCTGGGCTTCTGCTGGGTGTCAGTGTGAATGAGAAATAACACCTCAGGCCTGGAAAAAGACAAAATGCTGATTGCTTATATCTTTCATCTCTGCGAAACAAGTGCGGCTACTTGTTAATCTCCCCCATCTGACACTTTTGGGAAATGTCAAAGGTCAACACAGTATGCTAGTATTTGACTAACAAGTCCCAGTGGATAAAGCCAGTTTACTTGCGTGATGGAGTAATATGATTGTATAGCCTGGTAGAGATGGTAAACCCCTCACTGTTAGGGTTTTCATCACTCTTTTTAAAGTTAAAAGAGTCTCACATCTCACTTAAGAGTCTTACTTAGACACACCTTTCCTGGCTGTCTTTATATATTCTCAAATAGTCTTCAAACCAGCTTTAAAAAACAACAAACATCTTTATCGATCTTTCATGAATGAATTAAAATAAGAATTTTGACATGGGCCCACTATGTGTGTTGATAATTTTACTTCTCAGCACTAGACTTTTTGACAGTTTATCTCATTTATTTTTTTTGTAACAAACCTGAAAGAGGTCATCGCTATTTCCGTTTGTATATGAAGAGATTTGGAGAGGTTAAGATAAAATGGACGAATCTGGCAAGTGGGAGAGGGAGGGTTAGATCCCAAGGGTCTCTATTGAGAAACCTGTTAGTTAAGATATGCCATGAAAGCCCTCTCTTTTGAGTAGCTTCCTGCCTGGGGGTGCGTGGAGGGCCTCCCTCTGCCGGCCTCTCGGTCCTCACCTCCTGCATGGTCTCTGCCATCCAGGGGCATAAAACAAAGGTCTCAGGTGCCAGAATGAGCTTCTCTCTGGGGCCGACTCACCAGGCACAGCTCAGGACTTGAGCTACTTGGGGTTTTTTGGTTTTGTTTTTTTCCTGGTGTGAGCAATCCTCTAGACAATACAACAAGAGGATCAGCATTTTGAGTTCCTTAACCTCTTAGGTGTTGTTCCAGTAGTAACTTCCTCTTCCTTCTGGGCTGGGGGCCCTCCCTGGCAGTCCTAGGAGCTGTAGACGTTTCTGTGTAAACAACTCTGTGATTTGCAAAATCACGGCCTGAACTGGCTGCGAAGGCCAGGGTATGGGCCTTTGGCAACTCTTTCAAAAGATCTGCCCCCAACCTCTCTCAGCGGACAGGAGTCTCCGCTTCCTCCTGTTCAACAGGCACAATTAGCAGCAGAAAGCATGAAGCTCTCCTGCAGCCGAAGCCCTCGCAGAGCCTCTTCCGCAGCCCAGCCCAGCAAGGGCTCCAATCCGGCGTCTTCTTTTGCTCTAGCACATTTCCCCCCTGTGCTTTGCAGAGCAAAATATTTAACCAAAATAGGATGCTCTGGATTTCTTTCCTACTTTTGTCCTAGACCTTTCATGAGGTGCATCTAACCGTAAATATCACACTTAATGAAGAAATGATAGCGCCCTAGCCCAGTGGTCGGCGAACTGAGGCTCTCGAGCCACATGCGGCTCTTTGGCCCCTTGAGTGTGGCTCTTCCTAAGCCTTAGGAGTACCCTAATTAAGTTAATAACAATGTACCTACCTATATAGTTTAAGTTTGAAAAATTTGGCTCTCAAAGAAATTTCAATCGTTGTACTGTTGATATTCGGCTCTGTTGACTAATGAGTTTGCGGACCACTGCCCTAGCCGGTTTGGCTCAGTGGGATAGAGTGTCGGCCTGTGGACCAAAGGGTCCCAGGTTTGATTCCGGGTCAAGGGCACGTAACTTGGTTGCAGGCTTCCCCCCAGCCAAGGCCCTGGTCAGGGCTTGTGTAGGAGGCAACCAATTGATGTGTTTCTATCACATCAGTGTTTCTCTCTGTCTTTCCCTCTCTCTTCCCCTCTCCCTAAAAATCAATGGAAAAAATATCCTTGGGCAAGGATGAACAACAACAAAAAGAAATGATAGACATTTCTCTTTACTGATGGAAGAAGACATGGTGCCCTCATTACCACTTCTATTTAGAATTTGTATTGGAGGCCCTAGCCAGCGTTATAAGACACGAACAAATAAATGAGAAGTAATGGAAGCTCTGGAGGCTCTGGCCAAATGAAGGAAGCAAATACCCTGCCGGGCACCCCCGTTTCTGCATTTCATTGCCTCCTTCCTTTCTCCCTTGTGAATAGCAGGCACTCTTGCAGAATGTTTAGAAATGTGCCCCCACCAAATTGGACTTGTTTCTTCCCATGAGGCTAATAGTGCCACTACTGAAAAACACACTGACTTGCTGGTATCTCTCTCTTTTTTTTTTTTCTCTGCAGGCTGAATGGCCTTCCCATAGCCTGCATCTGAACACCCAGGCTTGGAGCAGGAAAGATGCTGCCATACTCTCAGACTTGGAGAAATCAGCTACTCTGAGTCCCTTCCTCTCAGGAAAGGTTCAGAAATTTAGAAATTCACAGTCTGAGATAGAGACCTCAAAAATCATTGCTCGTGCACTTCCCTTTTCTGCTATCTATTCTGGGTCTCACAGAGAGTAAACCTTTCAACAACACATTTAAGACATGCTTTCTTTGTCTTCTTTTTCCTCCAGAATATCCTGCCAACCACTTGTGCTGTCCAAAGTTCGGAGGTATCCCATACGACTCCTTCAAGCCCTCCCCAGACCTTCGGAACTCCGGAGCTCCCACTGTGTGAAGAGCGGCTACAGTGTTTGGACAGGTTCAAGCCTCGGACTAATGAGAGGGCACAGTCCTCTCGTGGCCACGTGCAAGTCCCAGCTTGGAGGACAGAGCCCTACCAACACAATTATAGCCAACAGCTGTAGTTGTAAGCTTGAACCTATGGTCCGAACACATGGCCCCACGTGCCTGAGTGATCTGGGCTTGATAGAGTTCAGGTACATGTAATTGAGTAGGCTCGAAACCCACCAGAATGTTGTAAACATCTTGATCACGCCCTTACTTTGCCTCGTGGAATCCGGATATAAAATAAAGACACGGTTTGTAGTTCGTGGCACTGTCTTTCTCCATCAGAGAGGGCAGCGTCCCACCCAGCCTCAGCTTTATTCTCTTGTTTGTCTTTTCTAATTCTTCACCGCCCCCACTCAGGTTCACCCTTGGCCGTGCTGGCGCGGCATATCACTGGATTGATGTTCTGAAGGAACTCCAAGTCCCAGCCTGGTGCCCGGGCCCGGACAGAGCCCTTAGCCCAGTGTTTCTCAACCTTGGCTGCACATTAGAATCACCTGGGAATCTTTTTAAAATCCTGATTTCTGGGCTTCATCCTCTGGAAATTCTGTTTCTTTGTTATGGGGTGGGGCCACAACATTAGTAACAAAGAAACAATTTCTGGAGGATGAGGCCCAGAAATCAGGATTTTAAAAAGATTCCCAGGTGATTCTAATGTGCAGCCAAGGTTGAGAAACACTGCCTTAGCCATTTTCTCAAAGGAGGTGTGTGTGTGTCTCTCTTTTCCCTCTGGCTTTAGACAGGAGCCTTTTCTTCCCCTTCTGGAACTAGCCTCAGTGACTCCAATGAAGCCAGGAGCCCTCTGTGGACGGCCCTGCCATGACTGGGCCTGGGCAAGCCTCCCTGGTGCAACATTGAGCCCGGGCTCTTTCTCCAGTAGCAGCACTGACCACCTCCCAGGGTCTAGGAAATGCCACTGGGGCCACATAACCCCCCATAGCTCTAGCACACATCGCGTGGCCTCTGTTCTCACCGTGGCTATGGGGGCTCTCCCTACACAAAGCCCACCAGGGCCCTGTGAGCATCCACCAGGACCCCCTCCTCCCTCCTTTCTCTGATGTCTGCCACTTTTAATTTTCTCAGCCACTGGAATTCCTGCCTCCTGGAATGCCTGCTTCCCTGAGGTCTTAATGTCAACTCCTATCAACCACACTCTCTCCTGGCCCCTCACTGGCCCTGCTGTCTGCCCTGAAGGTTGGCTCAGAGCCACAGGGTGACCTCATTCCCAGCACCCTCGGACCTAGGCACTGTGGGTCAGGGCCCCCTTCTCTGGGAAGAGGGTCAGTGTGTTTAAAAACTCAGGGTGTGAGGCAGAGATGCTAAAAAATCATTCCTGAAGCACACCTGGATACTCCGCTAGCTTGTCTAGGGCCTCTCAAAGAATTGAATTTTTTAGCAAACAAAAAATTCTTTATTTTCCTTCTCTGCTCTCTGGAGTATTCTGTCAATTGCCTGGTATCTTTCCAGGGCCTAAACACATCCTATACGTTTACAGATGTTTGTTGTTTTATTTCATCTTACATGAACCTATGTGCTACATACAGTCTGCGTATGTCTCAAAAAGATATGGAATGTGGCCTGGCTGGTGTGGCTCAGTTGGCTGAGTGTTGGCCTGTGCACCGAAAGGTCACCAGTTTGATTCCTGGTCAGGGCACATGTCCGGGTTTCGGGCTTGAACCCCAATAGAGGGTGTACAGAAGTCAGCCGATGGATGTTTCTCTCTTCCCCCCCTCTCTAAAATCAATTTTTAACCCATTTCTTAAAAAAGATATGGAATGTAATTGTAAAGAATGGAAAAATCAACAAACAGAAAGTAAGCAGCTGCAGGAGGTCTTCAGGCGGTCTCGTCCCTTCTGGCTGGATTCCTCCAAGAAAGCGGTGACTATCATGGTTCAATGGGTGCAAAGTTCCAGTTACACAAGACAAAGGTGTTCTAGAGACCTACAGGTCAACACGGTGCGGTTAAGAATACAGGTTTGTGCACTTGAACATTTGGTGAGAGGGTAGATGTCATGCTAAGTGCTCTCACCACAAAAACAAAGGCCCTTGGTAACTTAGGAGGCGATGGCTGTGTTTACGGTTGTGGTGATGGTTTCACGGGTGCATACACATGTCCAAACTCATCAAATTGTGCACATTCAATATGTGCAGGGGTTTTTTGTATGTTAATTATACACGAATCAAGCTGTAGAAAGGCGTTGTTTTCTCCTGAGAGGGAAAAAAGGAAGGAAGCAGTGACTTGGACAGTCTCTGCCACACCTGATTTCCTCATAGGATTACAGCCTTGCCCAATGTCAGTCAACATTTGTTCAACATTTGTTCCGGGGGAACAAAGCAGGCCTTAATGCTGAGTAAGCTGGATGGGGTTCCGAATTGTAACTGTGTTAGGATGGAACCCCATTACATGGATCTTATTTTCCCCCATCACTTCTCATGCTCCCATCTGTCCAGTTTCTCCTCTTGTGGCCTCCCCACCCCTGAACGGCCTGAACATCTCAGGGGCTTTCCTACTGCACTGCGGGGGACTGTTCAATTCTCCATGGCGGAGGGCGGGGAGCCAGGGTCTAACTCACCTGTTCCTCTAGAGCAGTTGCATGGATGGTGTGGCTACTGAAGGCCAGAGGTGCAGGTTTAGGGACGAACCTAGCCCACTACTGCAGGGGCCCACTGTGACCCTTTACAGTCCATGTTGCCATGGCAACTGTGCTAACCAAGCATGCAGGGGAGTCTGAGGTATTGAATGCAAGGTTCCCAGGTTAGACTTAAACATATTTTTTTATTTCAGAGGCATTCATAATCTCTTCCTAGCCTTGGTGCTTTGGTGGTGATCATCCTCATCCAATTTGGTAGCTTTCTCATTGCCAAGTTCGGGGATTGTAGCAGGAGAATGGGGAAGACACAGAGGGGTTGGTGTCTCACTTCCTGAAAACCCTGAGGTCCTTCTTGGAAATCCATCGGTGACTGGCTTTGCATCCCAGAACAAGTTAGGGAGAAGACTTCCTTCCCGCATCTCCCAACCCCGAGGCACAAAGATCTTCATTAAGTTGGCTTCCAGCTTGCCAGAACTGAGGGTAGGGCTGGCAATGTATTTCATTCTCTGCTTCCTGGCTCTGCCACCTCTCTCCCCACCTCACCAGGCACCTGCTGGGACTCTGCCTCCTCCCCAGACTGTAAGTTCACTGAGGGCAGGACAGTGTCTGTCTAGTTCATGGTGGCCTCCCCCAGTGCCTGTCAGCCAGCGACTAGCAGATATAAAGGGCAAGGAAGTCTGTGCCAGGTGAAGGACCCAGGCCCCCAGCTCCTCACCATTGCTCAGAGGTCTCCAGAGATGGAATCCCTTTAGATCCAGTCTCCCATCCTTTAAAGCACCATCACCTTCTTTTTCTCTCTCCTTGCTTACCTGAGAGTCCATTTCCCTCTGGGAGAGGGTAACGTTAGAGAAGGTGTCTCTGTGAGGGCAGTCTCCAGGCTAACTTGGGGGATAAACCCACCTTGGTGGACTGCGATCCTGCCCCATCTGGTCACCCTGCCCCACCTTAAGCTCTGGCATGCCGCACCCCACTATTTGGGTGTGACTAACAGAGTCCCATGGTTGCCATGAGCACTTTGAGTGAGGTCATTTTTAATTTTGATATAATTTGATGTTATTAGTTTGATAGAATTCCAAACTTACAGAAAAGTTGCACGTATAGTACAAGAAACTCCCATATATCCCCTATTCAGATTTCCCATTTCATAATGTAAATGTTTCTTTACTTTATGAAAATTTTAAGTTATCTTCTTAAAAATATATATTTTTATTGATTTCAGAGAGAAAGGGAAAGGGAGAGAGAGACAGAAACAACAATGGTGAGAATCATCGATAGGCTGCCTCCCGTATGCCCCACACTGGGGATTGAGCCTGCAACCTGGGCAGGTGCCCTGGCTGGAAATCAAACTGTGACCTCCTGGTTCATAGGTTGACGCTCAACCACTAAGACACACCAGCCAGACTGAAGTTACCTTGATATGCTTTTCAGGGTGTTTACATGATCACATTTAGTTCAATTCCCTTGAAGGTGAAAGTCTGTTTTAAGGATACACATTTATTTCTAGTTGTGAAAGTGAGTCTGTTATCAATTTGGCTCAAAACTTATTTGAAAAGTTTCCTTCTTGCTGTGTAGCATGCTCTTACGACTTGTACATAGTGATTTTAAGTGTAGCAGTAATTTTTAATGAAGCAGTAGACTATTTTTTAGAGGACGTTTTAGGTTTACAGAAATATTGCGCAGGAAGTAGTTCCCATATCCCCCTTGGCCTTCCCTCCCCCAGGGCCCCTCTTACTGACATCTTGCCTTAGTGTGGTGCATTTGTTCCCATCAAGCCAACATTCACCCATCACTAATAACTAAAGTCCATCGTCCACATTATGACTCACTCTTTGCATCGCACATCTATGGGTTTTGACAAATGCCTAATGGCTTGTATTCACCACTGTAGTATCATCCTCATCAAACTGTCAACAGAGGAGTTTCCCATCGTTTTCATCCTCCTTGGCTGCCCCGAGCATCAGCCTTTCTGCACAGTCCCACCCTTGAGCAGTTTCTATAGAGTGGGAGCGGCAGGACAAGTCCAGGTGACAGCCAGGCCACAGGTCTCAGGAATCCACCCCACCCCCACCCCCACTGAAACGCCAAGGCCAGCAGCGGGACACTCACCAGGGAGCTGGAGGGAGCATCCCCAGGGCTTGAGATTTCCCCCAGGGGCCAATCCTGCCTTTTCATTGGGGTGCAGATGGGAGGAGGGAGGAAGGTCGGGCAAGTGGAAGATGCTACGTGCCAGGACCTGTGCCAGGTGCCTGCTGTGTGTTGGCTTCCTTGTCTCCCCAAAGGCCTCTCTGGGTGGCACAGATGCTGGGCTGGTGCTCAGGGGGCTGAGGGCAGCTTCAGCAGAGGGAAGACCAGCATGCAGGCCCCTCCACCCCGGGACCACTGTCAGGACACAGAGGAGGAAGGTCACTTGTAGGAGACTCCCAGTGGCCAGTGACCAGGCCCCTGGAAGGCTGGCTCTGGACTCACATATATGATAGCCGGTCTGAATGATCCACATCCATGATCGGTGGGTAAGGGCAAAAGTAAAATTTAAACATCGCACTTCATTGTTTTTAAGCACTTTCTCACATAGTCTCCCAGCTGGGCCTTATCGCAAATCTGGGAGCTAAATGAGGCCAGTGAGATGACCACACAAATGAAGAAAGGGGCTCACAGAAGTCAAGGGCTTGCCCAAGGGCACAGAACTGACCCCCTCACCTCCACTGTGGCCTGCAAAGCAGCCTTGCATCAGACCCCAGCCCAGTATGGGATCCGGGTTCCAATCTTGGCCTGAACCCCACTCAGTACACCCCACCTGGGTCCTGTGAGGTGAATTCTCTGTGTTATGATTTAGGAAGGTGTCTGAACCCATCGAATGCCAAATTCCAAGAGGGCATCACGGAATTTGTGCTGCTCTGACCCTGAACCTAGGGACTTTCCATGTGGGGGAGAGGATGGGGAGTGGTGGGGGTACATCAAGGAAAGAATTTTTAAAAGGCTAATCAAGAATTGACTGCATTAGGGGGGGAAACTGGAAGGAAAAGATCAGAGTCTGATAAGAGTGCATCTACCAAAAATTATGAGCATGTATTATTTTTTTTTAATAACTAAAAAATCTATTCTTACTTTAGGGGGAAAATGGCAACAATGGCAGAGGTTTTGAGAGCAGACAAATTAGGGTTTGGCACTTTAAAAAGTTACTTAGCCTCTCTAAACTCATTTCCTTCATCTGCAGAATGGGCACACTCTGAGCATGCCCCTCAGGGCTCTCTGGAGAACTAAGGGAAGGTGGTGTCAAGCAGTGTCTGGCATGTCGTAAGTGCTCAATACATGCTCGCTTTCAACAACACGTAGACTTTATTTTTTAGAAGCATTTTATTTACTTTTTAACTTTATTATTATTAATCCTCACCTGAGGATATTTTTCCATTATTTTTAGAGCGAGTGGAAGGGAGGAGGAGAGACAGAGAGAAACTTCGATGAGAGAGAGACACATTGATTGGTTGCCTTCTGCACAGGATTAAGCCTGTAACTGGGACCCTTCAGTTCGTAGGCTGACACTATCCAGTGAGCCAAACTGGCCAGGGCTTTTAGAAGCATTTTAGATTTAGGCAAAAATTGAGGAGATAATATAGGCAGTTCCCATACACCTGTACACGTCTCCCCTCTTGTGAACATTCCACATTCATCTGGTACATTTGTTACAATTAGTGAATTGCTCTTGATATATTATTATGAACTAAATTCTGTACTTATTCAGATTTCCTTAGTTTTAAACCAACATCCCTTTTCTGTTTCAGGATTACATGCTCACTTCGTTTTTATCATCGTTATTATTTGGGGGGTAATGGACACAGCAAATGCCTCTCCCAGTCCTTCCTTTTCAGGTAGGAGCCATCCAGGCAGTGAAACTTGCTCCCCTGGCCTTCTATTAGGAAGCAGGAAACTGAGTTAGAGGTGAAGGCTGGGTCCTGCCCTAGAGCTGAGAAATGTGTGAGGCACCTGTGTGTGTGTATAGGGTGGGGTTGGACGTTCTGCTTCAGGCTGAGCAGGGGGTGTGATGGGTACAACCTGAACTTCTTGTGTTGTGGTCAAAGTCACAGGTTTGAACCTTGTCTTGTGCAACAGAGTGTGTACCAGCTATTGCCTCAAGACAGATGAATCAGAGAAGTTTCCTCACTTGCGGTCAAAGGAGAGGCCAGAGTGCCTTATAAAAACCTTCCCTGCTCGGCGCTCCTCACCAGTGCTTACTTCTTGCTAGAGCTCCACACTCCTGTGCATTGAGGGTAAGTGTCCTTTCCTTGCCGGGCCCTTGGGGTTCCTCAGAGTGGTGATGGTAGGGGGACCACGTTGCAGGCTGTGGGAAGCCACAATCTTCCGCTTGCTGGAGCTCCTCTGGGATGACTACATTAAAAAAAAGTTTTTTTAATTTAAATTTTTTTTCAATTATAGTTGACATGCAATATTAGTTTCAGGTGTACAACATAATAGGTAGACATTTACGTACCTTAAGAAGTAAAGAGCCGACTGCATTTTGGACCAAGGAGAACAGCTCTTGCTGAACGAGGTGGACCCAGTCTCAGGACTTAGGATGGCAAAGGCGGGCGGGCCGGTGAATGTCTATAAGGGACCCGTGGCCTTTCACGTGGGGAAAAGGAACAGCTGGGGAACGACAGAACCCTTCCCAGCTGAGTTTGAGTGAGCACCACTCTCTGGTTATACTATCCAGGAGTTACGGGGACGTGGACCACTGTGGCAGTTGAGGCTGATTCTTTTCAACGTTAGATGGTATTATATGTCCTCCCTCATCCAATCCACAAATGGAGAGCAGAGAGAACACAAAGCCGATGCAGGGGGAAGCCGTCCCTTGTGTAAACTTTCAATGCAGAAAGAGAGGGGAGAGGGGGCGGAGGGGTGGGGGAGGAACTGTCCTAGATCTGCCTTGTCTCCTGAAGGTTAACGTGAGGTTTGAGAAGATGACTAAGCTGGAAGACCACCTGGAGGGAATCATCAATGTCTTCCACCAGTACTCAGTTCGGGTGGGGGATTTTGACACCCTCAACAAGCGTGAGCTGAAGCAGCTGATCACAAAGGAACTTGCCAACACAATCAAGGTGGGTGACGCCCATCATGGTGAACTACCTCCCTCCACCCCCCTTCACCTTGAGGACAGTGGCAAGGACTGAAGGATGATGGAGAAACAAGGACGTGGGTGGGTTCAGCCCCAATTTCAGCACCCAAGGAAGCTCTCCCTCTGCTGGGGGGAAAAGGCCCCACCTCCCTGTCTGGGTTAACTCACTCTGTCCCGCAGGCTGTACTCTCTCCCCCTCTGGAAGTGTTTGCACATAGGTCAGGTGGAGAAGGGTGGGGCAGGGAAAGGGGGTGGATTAGTGAACTACATGGCTCATGACAGTTGCCTCTCTGCCTTCTGTTTTGTCACATTGGATTCCCCTACACAGTTTTGGCCAATGAATGAATGTCCCTGGGCCTCCCTAAGCTGAGCTCTGAGGATGGGAAAGGGGAGAGAGAGTCTGAACTCACTGTGTCTGCTGTCCCCTTCTCCTAGAACACCAAAGATCAAGCCACCATTGACAAGATATTCCAAGAACTGGATTCTGATCGAGATGGACAGGTCAACTTTACTGAATTCGTGGTACTGGTGGCCAAGGTGCTGGGGACTGCCCATGACAATATCCACAAAGAGTAAGCAGCTCTGAGTGGCTTTTCCCCAGCAATGTCTGCAAGAAGAACTGAGGGGAGTGAGAGTTAATAAATGTATGCTTGAAAAGTTCTTAACCGTGTCAGTGCACTTCTTTTCTTTCCATGTCCCTGGCTTTCAAACTTGATGACAACTTACCCCTGCTATTATGACAGGCCTCATTTAGACCCCCGAGATCCCCTTCTCTGTTTGTCCATTTGTTTACCACCTATTTATTAAATGTCCACCACGTATGCATTTATTCATTCATTCTACAAATATTCTATCATAGCCAGAGACCAAAGACACAAAGTTTCTGTCCTCTTGGGGCTTGCATTCTAGTAGGGAGGGGATAGAAAATAAATAGACAAACAAATAAAAATATATATTATGATACACCGGTAGGTAATGATAGGTGATATGAAGAAAGCTAAAGTAGGGAAGTAAGATTGGGGGAGGAAGGGTGTTGTTTAGAAAAGACGACTAAGGAATGCATGTGAGCAGAAATCTGAAAGATAGGAAGGAGAGCAGCGTGCAGGTATCTGGGGTCCAAGAGTTCCTTGCAGTGCAGCTAAGGCCCAGGGGTGAACATACGTTTGGTTTGCTCAAAGAACAGCACCGAAGGCAATGTGCAGGGGCTGACATGGAGGTGGTGGGAGGTGTGCGCCTAGAAGGAGCAGGGAGCAGGCCCTATCTGTGGATGTTGGGGAGCACTCGGGAGCCACTGGGGGATTTTGAATGAGGGAGCAAGATGATTTCACCTATGTTTGCAAAGGATTACTCTGGCTGCCTTGGTGGAGAAGAGCTAGCCAGAGGCAGGCAAGAGTAGAAGCAGAGAGACCAGCCAAGGAGGGATTCTCCAGAGTAGCCCTGGCAAAGAGAAATATAATGGGGCCACACTTGTCATCGTATATGTACTTGCAGCCATATTACTTGAAGCCATATTTGAAGAAATTAACATGAATAGACCTTGAGAATATTATGCTAACTGAAATAAGTCAGTCAGAAAAAGCTAAGCACCATATGATTTCACTCATATGTGGGATATAAAACTGAAGCTCATAGACACAGGCAACAGTATGGCAGTTACCAAAAGGAAGGGTGTGGGGAGGGAGTAAAGGGTAAAGGGGACCAATAAATAGTGATGGAAGATGACTTGACTTTGGGTGGTGGACACACACAATGCAATATACGGATCATGTATCAGAAATGTACACTTAAAACCCATATAATCTTATTAACCAATGTCACCCCAATAAGTTTAATTTGAAGAAGAAGGAGGAGGAGGAGGAGGAGAAAGGAATAGCAGCCGGGCACAGTCTTGAGCTCTGGCAAACCTTCCAGAAGTTGGTCCCCAGCCCCTCTTCAGCTAGAGGAACAGTTCAGAAGGACAGAGTTTGTGACAAAATTTAAGAGAGATTAGGCAGCCTGGCTGGTGTGGCTCTGTGGTTGAGTGTAGACCCATGAACTAAGAGGTTTCTGGTTCAATTCCAGGTCAGGACACATGCCCAGGTTGTGGGCTTGATCCTCCGTGGGGGGCATGCAGGAGGCAGCCTATTGATGTCTCTTTCTCATCGGTGTTTCTATCTATGTATCCCCCTCCCTTCCACCCTCTCTAAAATCAATAAAAACAGATTTTAAAAAAAAGAAAGATTAGGTAACTTGCTAGAGCCAGGTCTGACTGATTTGAGGGAAAGTGAGAAGAAGGAGAGCTTTATATTAGGGCTGGGGGTAAGTTTGTCTTTCTGTTGATTCAGTGCAATCTTGGGATTAAAAGGGTAGTTAGTGGCCAAGAGTATGAATATTGAAGTTACATTTCTGGTTTCAGAGCTTCGTTCTACTTACTAATTGTGAAACCTTGAACAAGTTATTTAAAATCTCTAAGCCTCAGTTCCCCCATCTATGAAATGGGAATAACAATAGCACCTCCAAGACTTAAGGATCAGATCATCTAACAGCACTTGTAAAGCATTTTAGCACAGCACCTGATACCGCGTGAGCACTCAGTAGATAGTAATTTACTAATACATAGGAGGTAATAGTTGTAGCTGGTCAGCAGTCAGCATTTCTCTCTCTCTCTCTCTCTCTCTCTCTCTCTCTCTCTCTCTCTCTCTCTCTCTCTCTTTCTCTCTCTCTACTGCAGCCACTACAGGGGAAGCTTATTTTAAACCAAAAGCAAAGCCTGAGGTTATTTTTAGGAGTCAACCATTCAGTTAGGGTTGACCAGTGTTAGACAAGTAACCAAGGGCAGTTAGCAGTTAGGTGTGATCTTTCCCCCAAGACCTCTAAACTAGACCCAGCTGCTGTTCTGCCAGCTGGGATTCCTGCTCAATGCACTCACATACGTCTGTGATCACTTCTGAGGGATATAGTATTCAAATCTGGTAAAACAAACAAACAACCAACAAGAATAAAATTCAGTGTATTTGCCATTTTGAAAACATTTACTAGCCATGATTTATTTTGTTTGAAAATAACCAACTAAACCACAAATTGAACTTAAATCTTAATTAAAAACATTTAAGGAACCCCCAAGCTTGGTCGAAACCTATCAGCGGCACCTGAGGGCAATGAAGAGCCCTCATCCAGGTGAGCCTCCCAGCTCAGCTGCTTCTTGGCTCTGAGTCTGGGCAAGGGGCCTCTCCCTTCTCTGGACCTCAGTCTTTTCACCTCTCAAGTGCAAAGCTTGGATGAGGTGACATCTAGTCCCTCCATGAAAATGCACAGCCTCATCCCCTGACGACGGCAGGTACCACGAAAACAAGCCAACAGACACGAGGGCCGATAGAACCACAGGACCACGGAGACTGGACCTGTCCTCTCCAGCACCTCACCACCCGCCTCCTGTCCAGTCTGCAGCCATTCCAGAACATTCTCCAGGTTCCCTGTGAACTGTCAGACTTCTCGGATTTGTACCGGGTGTCCTGCTGTTCTTTTTGTCTAGGTGCCCTCCCTTCCATTCACTCACAAACATTGTCAAGTGTCTGCTCTGTGCTAGCGCCAGGCTGCTGGGCCCTTCTGTAGCTCTGGAACTCCTGCTTGTCCACAAAGGCCCCACCCAAATGTCCCCTCCTCCAGGGAGCCCTCCCCTCACACACCCTCACATTTCCACCTCCCATCCAGAGTAGTTTTCAGCTTGGGGACCCCGGGGCTCGCCTGCCAGTCAAGCTGCTGGGCTGCAGCAACAAAGGTTAGTCTGACAGCGTCCTCTGGGCAAGGGCATCAGTGTGCACAGGGGACACCAGTGCCACTCTCTAGGTGCAATGCCCTTCAGGAAAACAGTTCTGGCAGGCCACTGGCACTCCGCAAGCCAGCCCACCTGGGTATCGGGCTTCAGAAGTTAGGAGACGCTTGGGATTCAGTGGGATGGCTCCGGAGCTCCGGAGCTCCGGAGTGAGAACCTCTGGGACTCAGCGTTTAACGTGGCCAATAAAAAGTCTTCAAAAGTTGAAAGAAAGCAAACTAAGTTGTATAACCCAACTTCCTGTGTGTCTCTGATTTCTCTCGTTACCTAACAGTGCTGGGCACACAGAGGTTCAAGTTCTGCCCTTGCAAATCTCACCGGGCATGAACCCGAGGAAGCTTCCTCACCCTCCCCTGCGTGACCCCCGCCTGCAGCCCAGCCAAGAAGGCATCAGAAACACCTGCTCTGCGCTCCCAGGGTGTCTGCTCATCACCCACCTTCGTTTTTCTGTTTCCCACAACATAATATTGAACGTATCTACTTGGCTGTCTGTTGCCCCTTGAGGATGCAGAGTTAAGGCTCAGTTAGTCCCACAAGCAGCTCTCAGACTGGTCCCCATCCCTCCTCCAGTTGTCAATCATATCAATCATCCCTCCTCCTCACAGAGCCAGAGGCCTTTCTGGTGGGTGCTCACTTTCCCAGTCTCCTGTGGATGGAAGGGGTCTGTGATGCTCCGAGGGCAGGGGGGTGGGGTGGGGAGAGGGAGACTGGGGTTCAATCTGGCCCAGGATCTGACGGAAGACTTGGGGTGGAGGGATTGTTTCAGGCCTGAACCCCAAGAGGCAATAGAACTTGAGCAACCAGTTGTGTCAGTCCTGTTGTCACTTTGGCCACTGGCATGTCAAAATCCATGACATGGGCTTTCTAAAATGTAAGTTTTCAGCAACAGCTGGGAGGCAGGGCAGGACACTGAGGTTGCTTTCTGGAGTTTGTTTCAGAGTCAGGGTTGTGTAAGATTACCTCACCGGGCTGGCGAAAGCTGAGGCAAGGTCTTGAGAAACAGCACAAAATGATCTTCTTTATCCTCGGGGGGTTGTGGGGCATGAACCCCTAGTTGGGATGGGCCTGGGGTATTGGAGATCCTGGCTGAATCCATCTTCTCTGAGAAGTGCCCCCTGGATGATGGTGCAGCCCCCTCCTGGGCCTTGTGCTGTTGGTCTCATTCCCACCCCAAATCCACACCCCACAGGGAGACTCTTCTAAACACCAATAATATCATTCCCCCCTCCAAGCCCCACTGCTCCTGCCCTCCTCCTGCTGTGGCCTAGCATCGGCCCACTTTCCTCTCTCTCCCTCTTCCTCTCGAACCCGAGGCTCCTCATTCCTGCCCAGACCCCACCTCTGCCCACTTTCAGGCCCGTGCACACATGTTCTCTGTCTCGAGCACCTGCATGATTTTGCGGGGGGACGCCTGCTGCCCCCACGCTTGAAGCTACTCTAATTGTTGCCTTCCACCACTACAGCCCGGATGAAGGACAGCCTTCCCACCTCAAAGTCTTAGGGAACTTTTCGCCTCTCTGGTCTTTCCTCTTCTGTGTCAGACTTGTTTGAGGAGCTGTCCTGCAGGCCTGGGAGTGTCTTAATGACAGGACAAGCCTTATTCATTCTGGGGCCCCTCTGAGCATTCTAGCACCTGACATACAGTGAGCGTGATTAGTGCCTGTTGAGTGAGTGAATGAGTGGACCAACAAGTAAGTAATGTGCTCAGTCATCTGTCCCCTAGTTCCGGAAGCATCGCCCAGGCCTCGGAGCGTCTGGGCAGAGTCCTGCAGCTTAGGCTGCGACTGTTGCTTCCTCATCCCTCCCAAAAGCCATCCAGAAGTTCAGGTTCCACAGCGAAGGGAAGCAGGGCCCTCTGATGACAGGTTCTCTGTTCCTCAGAAAATGTGATGCCAGGGAGACCCCAAAGTTCTTATTTCCCAAAGGATGCATTAAAAACCCTAGGGGTAGCCCTAATTGGTTTGGCTCAGTGGATAGAGCGTCGGCCTGTGGACTCATGGGTCCCTGGTTCGATTCCGGTCAAGGGCATGTACCTTGGTTGCGGGCACATACCCAGTGGGGGGTGTGCAGGAGGCAGCTGATGGATGTTTCTCTCTCATCGATGTTTCTAACTCTCTATCCCTCTCACTTCCTCTCTATAAAAAATCAATAAAATATATTTAAAAAAACACACACACAAAAAAAAACAAAACAAAACAAAACAAAAAAACCCTAGGGGTAGCCACCCGTTCTCACCTGGGGTTGAACCTTACTTAACCTTGACCCTGACACTCTTGCTCCCTGTCTCAGGGAAGAGGCCAGCTCTCCTCTATGCAACAGAATCAGTTTTCTTGGAATGGGAGGGGCTCATGGGATGGAAGGGGCTCTCGCACCGTGACCAGATCTCTTAAACATGCTTAAGGAAAACCCCACGGGGCTGTGTAAAGGGGCTTGCTGCCAGGCCTTCCCCTGGGCCTAGAACAATCTCCTACTCTCAGAATGAGCTAGCAGAGCACCGAGGCAAAGGGAGAACTCGGCTTCCAGAAGCTCTGTCGCCTGTCATCCTGCTGTTACACCCTCTCCCAGCCTTTAGGTCCCACGTGGGCGTGCCCCTAATGTCCAAAGCTGTCCCCATCTCCCCCTCCAGCTCCATCAGGCCTAGGACCACCCACCTTCACTCAGTAAGGCTCACTCAGCTTGCACCCTGCTGGCACCTGGGCTATGTATGCTGCCAATCAGCCATAGTCCTTGCCTTCAGGGCCCTGTCAGACTTGCTGGCAAGGGGCTCCAATTCCATATTGGAAGTGCAGGGGTAGAAGTACCAGAGAGTTGCATGGGCCTGGCCGAGGGAGCCTCTATATGCTCGAGGAAGGGGGCTGGTCAGGGAAGTCGTCATGGAGACAGTGACACAGAGACCCCAGGGTGGGGAGGGCATTCCTGGTGCAAAGGAGTGGAGGCCAGAGAAAGCCTGGGTGCCAGGAAGGGAAGTGTTTTGAAGACGTGGATGGGCGGCTGCGTAGATGGAAGGGTGAGGGTTTTTCTGTGCCCCCATGGATGGGGAGGGAAAGTGGCGTTCACGCCCAGAGGGCACCAGGAGACAGGTTCAGGCTTAGTGTAAGAACAGACTTTCTAAGTGGCAGTGCCAAGAGGGAACTCCCTTCCCTGGAGCGGCACAGGCAGGGCCCTGCCAACCACTTGGCAGGCACGTTGCGGAGAATCACTCCAGCGTGGGGTGGGGCAGGCTGGGTTAAATCAACAATTGGCCAACGTTTTCTCCAGACAAATCCCTTCCTTCAAACAGAACTTGTAGTGTGCAGCAGATGCAGGCTGGTGAGATGGAACACAGCTGGGAGGGGGCTGCAGGCCCCGCCACCCTGCTGCCCCTACCCTGCCCGTTTGAATTCCACGATGACACCCAGAAATCTTCCATCTGTGAATTCAATCCAACCCTCCTTTCTCCACACCCTTCCCAGAGGAGAGAGCATGGAACATTCCAGAAATCTGAGGACATCTGTACAGTCAACATTTGTTGAGAAGCTGCTATGTACCAGCCATCACTCCAGGTGCTGGGGAAAAAACAGAGAATAAGCCAGATGGCACCAACTTGGAGTTCACAGTCTAGTGCAGTGGTAGGCAAACTGCGGCTCGGCAAACCGCGGCTCGCGAGCCACATGCGGCTCTTTGGCCCCTTCAGTGTGGTTCTTCCACAAACTACCGGCTCTTCCACAAAAGACCAACTTCTGCGTATGGGCCACGAAGTTTCAATCGCACTGTATGTGCGCACCCGCACATGGTATTTTGTGGAAGAGCCACACTTAAGGGGCCAAAGAGCCGCATGTGGCTCGCAAGCTGCGGTTTGCCAACCACGGGTCTAGTGGGAGGCAGTCACAGACATATTTATGCATTCCCTTCCCCTCCCAGCCCCTGCCCCTTTCCCCTGCTCCTCTTCTCCCCGTCTCTCCTGCTCCCTCTCCTACCCTATCCTACTTTACCCAAAACATGGAGTCCTGGCAAAGCCACTGATAGAAGCCAGGCCTCCAGCTCCCAGGCAGTTCTCTTGCCCCTACCAAGCTGTAGGCAGAGGGGTGACCCCTATGCGGGCAGGAGAGTGGCTGAGCAGCGCCCTCAGAAGCTGAGTGTCTACAGTGGTCAGGTCTCCAAGACAGGCAGGGAAGGAAGGGGTGGGGAGGGGAGAGGGGCTGCGGGGGTGCTTCTAAATGGTTCCCCCAGTTCACAGTCTGGAGCAGTGCTGGAAACACCCTCTGCCCTGCAGCAGGAGCCCTGAGATCTGCACCCCATGGCAGAGGCCCCTGGACCCTAGAGCAGGGTCAGCCTGGCCCGCTGCAGCCAGGCCAAGTGGGAGAGCTGCCATCTGCCATCCGACCCGCAGCTCCTTTCTTCACGCTCAGCACTGGGGATGAGCTGGGAGATGAGCCCGGGGAGAAGATGGTTGCAGGCCCTTTCCTCTCTGCACTGTCTCGGCCAGCGCCACCACCGTAGGACTCTGGACTGGTCCCTCCCCACTCTGCACCTGGCTTTCTTCATGGTAACTCGGGGGATGGATGCCTGTGGATCTTTCTCCCCGACCCCAATGCTGTCTGTCTTTTCTCTGTGGAAGGACAGGGCAGGGCAGACACCTTGGTCTGGGCTGTGGTCTTTGGAGGGCGCACCCCAGCCTGGAGATGAACTGGGAAAGGGCACAGGCTGGCGCTCTCCGGCCACAGGGCAGGGCTGGTGGCAGGAGTCACTGGGATGTCTCTGAAGTGAGCAGTTGGGTCTGGAGGCTGTGGAAGGCGGAATCAGGGAGCCAGGCCCGACTACAGGCTTTGCAGAGAAGTGCCTGCTGACCTGGGGCTGCAGGAACCTGGCCACCTTGGGGAGCTCAGTTTGCTCTCAGGCTTGGAACCAGGCCCGACAGGCTCGCTGGACCCAGAGTCCAACCTCCTCACGGGGCTGCTGGGCATGGGCTGGACTTCCCGACTTTCACCCACGTGCACACCTGCCCCAGTGTCCATGGGGAAGAGGAGAGACCCCTCATTCAAGAGGCACCAACTGCTCCCGTGGACTCAGAACTTCATTGATGGACAAACATCCCCAACCTGGCCCTGTCTCCAATGCCCAAACTCTAGGGCTCTCCTCAGACTCAGCCTGTCCAGGGCCTGTCTGAACCTCCCAGAGGCACCAGGTTCCAGCCACAGAGAGACGGCAGTGTGGGCAGCATTGGTGAAAAGGGCTGTGCCTGGGTGGGTGGTGTGGTGGCGGCTGGCATGTCGAGGGGATGGGGTGCCCCCTTTTCGCTTTCTGCGGTGGCCAGGGCCCATTTGACAGGTTGCACAGGGAAGTCCTGAGTTGGGCTGGGGTGACTAGGCCCTAAGCAGCAGGGCCTGAGGTCAGAGGTGAGAAAATGGTCAGGGAGGCGAGCGCAAGGGACTCAGAATAGGACCACGTTGTTGAGGCTTCTCCTCTTGTGACTGTGAACGAAGGGCTGAATGAAGGGGCTCGGCCCCGGGAAGGGGCATGGAGTCTAAGCCAGAGCCCTGGGAAGGACAGGCTGCAGAGGGGGTGGAAGGAGTACACAGAGCACTGGCTTGGAGGAACTCTTTATTCATCTCAACCCCAGCCCTGCAGCTCAGGCCACCGCCTCAGCTGTGCGCACACAGCCTGGGGCCCTGGATTGGCAGGGACAGGGTGGCCTGCCTCCTGATTAGTGGCTGTGGCCGTGGCCATCATGGCTGTGGCCGTGACCATCATGGCTGTGGCCGTGACCATCATGGCTGTGGCCGTGGCCGCCACCCTGGTTGCCACCCTGGGTTTTGCAGGGGTTGCGGCCAGACGCCCCGAAGCCTGGCCCATGGGTGTGGCCGTGCCCCTTGGGGGTGTTCTTGTGCATCTCCTCGTGGGAGGCCTCCGTCAGCCTGCCCACCAGGGTGATGAACTCCTCGAAGCTCAGGTCCTTGTCTCCGCTGGTGTCCAGGTCCTCCAGGATGTCCCTAATGAGTGCTTCATTCCTCTTCTCCTTCTGCGGGTTGGGAGACAGGGTGGTCAGGGCTGGGGGTGGCCAGGGCCAGGGGCGGGCAGCACAGCCAAAGACCCGATGGCAAAGGCACTGGGAAACCCGGCTTCTGGGCCTCAACCCCAAATTAAAAATGACCGTTGACGGGGCGCCGTTTACTTTCCAGTTATCCCGCACACCGCCCGGGGCTGACTCAGAACCGGTCTCGTCCCCTCCCCTCCGCTCCTGTCCACTCGGCCCGGCCCCTCCCTTCCTTGCCTCTCCCTTCCCTCTCACAGTCACAAATTAGTGACACTCATTTCAACCTGTGTAGCAGGAAGCACTTGAGGAAAACAAGATGATCGGGCCCTTGTGTAAGGACAGGGAGCAGCGTGGGTGCTCCGTTGACCCAAGGGTGAGATAAAGTGTGCGGAGGAAGGCACGCGGAGGTGAGGATCTTGGCGAGGCAGAGCGAGCTCCAGCGAGTCCCAGCTATGCCACTCGCTGGCCTGGGCATGGCAGCTAAGTCCCCTCCAGAACCTGGGGGTGCCCAGCTCCTCTCCCAGGCCTTCCCTCCTGCTATGCCTCTGCACGGTCTATTCTTTCTGCACGCTTGCCATTGCCTTGGGGAAGACCAGTCATCCAATGGGTAGCAGCCCATTGGCAAGGTCCCAGCTGCCCCACCTGGCCTGTCACTGCCTCTGGAAGGGGGGGGGGGGGGGAGGGGCAGGCACAGGCCTCACACGGAGGAAGCTTCGCCAGCACCACCCTCTGCGGTCTAGCCTGACCCAGCGTCCTGCTTGCTGAGGTCCTCACTACGGGGAGCTGTCAGCATCCCTAACATCTCCTACTGTGGCAACCCCCCACCCCACCAGGTGGGGCCGGCTCCAGGTTGGGCTGGCCACCTGCCCCAGGACATCGCTCCAGGAGTGGACCTGAGACGTACCCAGGTGCGCCACCCTTCCTAGTCCAGGCCTCTGTTCCCCAAAGTCCCCAAAAGTGTAAGGAAACAGAACAGGTCTGCTGGAACCAAGCCTTCTTTTCCCGAGGACTGCCTGATCCCTTTTAGATCAGTAAGTACATCACACGCCCCGAGTGCTGTGTACAGGCTGTGCTGGGTGGGGCTTTGCACATGCCCTGGGTTTGTTTCCTACGGGAGATCCAGATATCAGAAGGGTGCCCTCGGGGCTCCCGCCTCCATCTGGGGCTCAGTCTCCTGGCTTCTGCCAAGGCTCCTCCCCCCACAGTGTCTCTCCTCCTCCCTCCGCTTCTCTCCTCTCACACATTCAGGTCTCAGCTCAAATGTCACCTTCTTGTCTACCTAACTAGTCGCCTCTCCCCCGCCCAGTCCGACTCTCCCCCAGCTTCTCTCTTACTTCCTCTCGGCACATAGTGGCCAGGAGTCCAGCCCTACCTTGAGGAAATTAGGCAGCTCCTTCTTCACCAGCTGGCTGAATTCTTTCTGGTTCAGTCGGTCTGGGTGCCCCAGGCGCGTGGAGTACTGATGGAAAATGTTGATGATGGTCTCGACGCTGCATTCCATCAGAGTTTGCGACATTTTGTCCTTGTCTTCCTGTACTCTGAGCTGAGGAGAAGCAAAGGGTCAGGTGCTTAGAAGAAAAAGCCTTCCTAGACACCTCCTCCTGGCTGCTTGCAGAAATGAAGCGGGGGGCGGGGGCAGACACAGAAGAAAAAGAAAGGGGCATTGAACTGGGAAAGGACCCTGACCCAGACATGGGAGAAATAACTTTTAGAATATCTGGAGAATGTAAAAAAGCAGAGGATTTGAGAGCAGGAGGCTCCAACAGAATGAGAAGGAAGCTTTAAAGTGAGCAGGTTAATCAAGGAGGGCTTCCCGGAGGAGGGCTGGAAAGGCAGATGGGTAGCGGGTGTAAAGAAAGGCTCGGCAGGCAGGCTGCTACCCAGGGAAGTTGGCAGCTCACTTACCTAAGCTGAAGAGTCACACAGAGGGGTTTGACGGCGTCTTGTGGGCCCAGCATTTATAGGCCTCTCCTGGCCAGAACACTCAGCCCTCTAGTGGGAAGATTGCCTCACAGGTGAGCAGTGTGGTAACCCAGACCTGGGCGGCCAGGAAGGGGAACTAGGGTGGAACAGGAAATGTCCACACAGATCTTTCTGTACTTTTGTGAATTTCCCAGTTTCTGGCCTGGAGCTGGTTGGGGAGGAAGTTGCTTGGTTAGTTCACTTCCCCTTCACCCCACCCCTGCCCTCCCTGAGCAAGCTGCCTCTCCTCTGGCACCCCTCCTTCTCTCTGACCCCAACCCCCTCTTGTTGAGGGACCACTTCCCACCTGATAGCCAGAGGCTGGTGATGGGCTGAGGACCCCTGGGTGGGGGCGGACCCACTCTGCCTCCCCAAAGTGGGCAGCCCAAAAAGGATGGCTGAGCCTTCCCCTTCTTGGGTCTGTGAGGGGCTGGAGTGGAGGTCTTAGATTCACAGGGGGTGAATCGGGGTCAGAAGGGTAGGGGGTGGTGTAGGGTAGGGGGTCAACCTCTCAGATATTGCAAATGAGGAAACTGACACCCAGAGAGCTGTCAGAGCAAGGCCACATAGCTGGCTGGTGACAGAGCAGGAGTTGGGCTCAGACATCCAGGTTCCGGGTTAAGGGTAATCGGATTACACCTCCCTCTTGTAGTCTAAGTGACAGCTCCTTGGGGCATAGGCTGTCAGCATTATTCATGTAAATCCTGCTCCCAACATGAGAGCCACACCCTCAAGAGTTTATAGCATCAGGACAACTGTTTTGATGTAGCCTCTTGGACAAGCCTGCCCGCTCCAGCTGCAAGGCTGCAAACCTCCCGTAGCTCCCCCTCTCCCAGGGAAGAACGGCCCTGCCTGGCCTGATCAGCCTCCGCTCCACGAGCCCTTGTCTTTGGTGCTCTCACCCCAGGTGTGCCCTTCCCCCATGATGGGGTGCAGTCCTGATAGGGGTACAAGGATAGGTTAAACATGATTGTTATTTTTTCCTCCTCTTCTCTTCCTCTCTCTTTCCCACGCTTTTACTAACAGACCGTGTAATTGATGAATCAACTGTCTATGCTTAACCTTATGTCCTGGTGAAGATTTTGTTGCAATTGTCAGTTGCCAGACCAAAACAGAGACTTTTAACCCAGCCCCGAACTCACACGCCTGGCCACCAGAAATGTGGACGCTGATCAGTTAGGTTTCAGAAACACCAGGGTAGCCCAGTCGGTATGGCCCAGTGGTTGAGTGTTGACCTATGAACCAGGAAGTTACCAGTTCGATTCCCAGTCAGGGCACATGCCTGGATTTTGGGCTCGATCCCAGTAGGGGGCGTGGAGGAGGCAGTTGATCAATGATTCTCTCTCATCATTGATGTTTCTATCTCTCTCTCCTTCCCTCTTCCTCTCTGAAATCAATAAAAATATTTTTTGAAACATGAAAAAGAAACACAGGGTGATCCACACCGGATCCCCACTTGCCCTGTTTCAGAACTCTGACCATCCTGATCTGGGGACCATAATGAAGGCATTCAAGACCCAAGACCCTGCAGGGACTCAAATTCCAAGGCTGCAAATCACCAGAACCCCTATACCCCACGTTCTCCGTCCACATTCCCTTCCCCCAATTCCCCTATATAAGCTTTCCCCTAAGAAGCTTACGGAGAAGGTGGATGTTAGGGTTTTTACCAGTCACCTTCCCAGATATCTGGCACTGATATTATTAAATGTGCACCTGTACTTCCATCCCCAGCTCTTTGTCTGGGTGGTGACAGGTAGCTTGGACACTGGACTCAGTTGACATCCGTTTCAGTCCTGCCCACCCTGCAGGGCTCAGTTCAATGCTACCTGGTCCGGGAAGCTGCTCTGTTCCTCCCAATGGGAAACAGTCTCTTTGCTGGGCCAATCACTCCCCGCCCCCACTCCTGGCTCTCAGCGCTTCCTTTCCTGGAGTGAAGGCATTTGCAAATTCTGACCTTGTCTGATCACTGCCTGCAGATCCTAAGGGGAATCCGCGTTCATGTTCATGTCCTCCAGGGCTTGGCCCAGGGAGACCTCACATTTGCTGAAGGATCATGTCCTTACTGGCACCCCTCCCCATGACCCAGGAAGTGTGTCTAGAGAACCCACTCTAAGGACCTTCCAGCCTCTCCCTTTCATCAGGGAAGGTAGGTTCCCCGGGTCCACTTCCAGGAGTCATTTTGTCATGTTCTCGTGAAGCCTCCCCTCACTGCCAGGCCCCTCCTGGCCACACTGCCCTCTGAAAGCCGGAGGGAGCCCGTGTGCTGCCCGCCCTGGCCCTGAGCATGTTCTGTCTTGCACTGCTGACATGGCACATGGAATAGTTGTTTAGAGTTCAGACCGGCTGTGTGACCCTAAGGCAATTCACTAGCCTCTCTGGTTCATTTTCCTTATCAGTAAAGAAAAGATCATTACAGGAAGAGAGCTAAGGTCGGGCATGGCACAGTGCCAAGCACACAGCAAGTATGTAATCAATGTTTGCTGAATGCATGCTTGAATGGATGTGTTAATCACCTGTGAATGAGTGAACAGTGCAAGTCTGGCTCAGGAGTACGTCTGGAAATTTCCGGGGATCTCCCTAATGGGGCTGGCCCTCTATTGTTTGAGCTGATGGAGGAAGCACACACTGCAGCAAGGAACCTTCCCTCCTCAGGCTGTTAGGAAATCTTGTTTCTGGCAATCCCAGCAGGTACCTGGGCACCTCTCTTCTGTGCGCCCACAGCGCCCTCTGCTGTCTCTATTGAAGCACGTTTCACCCTTGACCGAGGCTCTCAGACAGCTTGCAGGAACAAGGTAACCAGAGGAAGCTGGTGAGGCTGGCTGGGCCCGAGAACATCAACAGCACCACCTGCAGGGCAGCTGTGGCAACTGACACTAGGGCAGGGTGAAGACTGCGGTGAGTGGGAGCCTTCCTAACCAAGGACAGCTGGCCCACAGCCTCAGGCCACGGTGGCCACCTGGGAAATGGGAACAGGTGTTGCTGGGCCCACCGAAGGTCCAGGAAATAGGAATTCTATGTGAAAACTCCTGCTTATAAAATTTGTCAACTGGTTTTAAAGGGAAACAGGACACGGACAAGGATGCATGGTGTGTGGCGGACAGAGCATGATGCAGCGGGCGGTGTGTAACCTCCGCTGGGCCTCGGGGCCCTCATCATCCCTGCTCTGTTGCCTGGCTCACCGCTGCAGTCCCAGGGCAGGGCCCGGCGGGGTGGGCACTGGATGAACGTTTGTTGAATGAATAAATGCAGGAGCACACGACCGCAGGAAGAAAGGAGGGACCGTGAAAGAACAGTGCTCCGTTGCCCTGTGACTCTGCAGTGCCATGGCTTGTGACCATACAGTGTTGATTCAGGATGAAAGGAAAGTGAGGGTGGGCGGGGAGACCAGGAGCAGCAGCTGGTGGCAGGGAGCAGCTGGGCAGGGCTTTCAAATAGACAGGATCCCCTGTGGGCAGTGGGTTCCCTCGTGTCTGAAGGCCACCGCAGGCCCCAGGGTTCCAGGCTAGCCCAGGCTCAGGGGAGGCCAGGGCTGAGCCGTGGAGGTCCTGACCCAGGCAAGCTGCTGTTAGCTCCATCAACAAGTGCCCCACCCCACCCCCACCTGGCCTTCTCGCTGCAGTCCCAGGCCAGAGGTTGGAATTATGGGTGGTAAGAAGAGGGGAAACGCAGAGCCTCCTGCTAGGGCATAAATTGGGGCAATATTCCTGGTTCTGGACAGTGACTCTTGAGGCTACCACTGGGAGAAAAGGTATGGCTTCCTTGGCTGTGTTAGGAACAAATCAGTGCACAAGTGAGAAGGCAAAGCTTCTGTAACCCCACCCCAACCATTGCACCCCTTCCTCTCCCCTTACCCCTTCCCCTCCCACAGCCCTTCGCCCTCCCTGAGCCCCTGCTGTTGTCCTTCAGGAAGTTTTTCCCCTTCTGAGTTGTCCATGTTATAGCAGGTGTCACAAGGGGGGTGTAATGCCGGGCACACCATGGGCCTTCCCTGGGCTCTGCCTCTAGCCTGTGGGAGGGAAGCTGGCTGAAAGCTCACAGTGGACTGAGGGCCTGGAAGCTAGGTTCTAGTCCTAACTCTGCCCGACTTGCCGGGTGGGGTCTGGAAGCTATTTCCATGTCGGGGCTTCTGTTTTCTTGCCCACTCCGTGTGGAGGAGAGTCAGCTGGCCTTCGGGTATTGTCTAGCGCTGACGGCAGGTTTCCATGGGATGTTGGTGGGCCCCATGAATGCTGTAGGCCTGGGGGCTCACCTGCTGCTCCCCAGCAGGGGAAGGCAGGTCCCCCTCCCCACAGGGCAGTGGAGCCTGGGGCCCAGCCCCTTCCAGCTGCACTCAACCTGCTGACTCTTCCTGCAGCCCCTGCCTTCCTCCTTGCTGCCCTATATCTTACGGAACCTAGTTTTTGTCCTCATGAAGTCCCCGAGGTTCCAGATTCTTCCAGAAATTTCTGGCGACTATCTCAGTGTCTGTTGTTGGCTCCCTCTGCCTCTCGGGAATCCCTTGGAAGCATAGGGCCCTGTATAGACAACGAAGGGCTCGCACATACTTGACCGTGTCGGCATTTTAATTGCCGGCCTTTGGGTGGGTCTCGGATTACCCTCTCCTTGAGCGTGGGGGTTCCCGTGCTTTCTCAGCCCTGGATGGTAAGCTTGGCCTATGAGAGACAGCTGAAAAACGTTTGCAGATTAACATGTGACTGCCTGGATTTCGATGCTTGAAGATTGTTATTTCCTGTAATTAGGAAGTAGTGCGGCATAGGAGAACGCAGAGAAGGAGGAAGTGGGAGGTTGTGATGGATAGGAAGAGGGGGGAAGATTCCCAGAGTGCGTGCTGCCCCCTTGTGGCCTTCCTGCATCAGGACAGCTTGTGCCAATCCTTGGCCTGGGTTCTCAATCTTTCTGTTCTCAAGCCTTTTTTGCACTTGAGTTTCTCAAAAAGCTTTTGTCTCTGTCAGTTACGTTTATTAATATTTATAAATTTAGCATTTTAAAATACTTATTAATTCACCTAAAATAGTATTAGTAAACTCAATTTATAGTAACACATTTTTAAATTTTAAAATTCAAAATAATTATATTTTTTCAAAAAAATGCCAGTGAGAAGAATGACATAAATAAAAAAAATTTTTGCACACCTCTTCAATATATGGCTTAAAGTAAGATCGTTGGGTTCTCATATCCACTTCTGCATTCAATGTATTGTGTATGTTGTTTAGTTTGAAAATAGGAAGAAAATCCAGCCTCACACAGATAAGTAGTTGGAGAATGGAGAAATATATATTAACTAGAGGCCCGGTGCACAAAAATTTGTGCACTGGAGCGGGGGGGGGGGGGGGGGCTCTCAGCCCGGCTTGCCCCCTATCACATGCTGGGAGCCCTCAGGGGATGTCCTACTCCCTGCTCCCTGCTCCCCTTGGGGAGCGGGCCTAAGCCACAGTCTGGCCTCCCTTTGTGGGAGGTGACTGAGCTGATCAGGGGAAGGCACCAGCCCCATCACCGCACTGTTGCAGCCACTGCCAGTCACCGCAACCACCAAGGTGTTTTCATCAACACGGACTCCAGTCCCTTCGCCATGAAAAAATGACAACTTTCTTTAGGCATTTTCAAATGTGTCTTTCATGGGATATGACCTTTCTTTCTTTCTTTCTTTCTTTCTTTCTTTCTTTCTTTCTTTCTTTCTTTCTTTCTCCTCACCTGAGGATATGTTTCCATTGATTTTTAGAGAATGTGGAAGAGAAAGGGAAAGACAGAGAGAAACATCAAAGTGAGAGGAACACTTTGATTGGTTGCCTCCTGCACGAGCCCTGACCTGGGCCTGGGCCAGGGAGGAGCCTGCAACCTAGGTACATGTCCTTGGTCAGAATTGAACCCAAACCCTGCGGTGGGCAGGCCAAGGCATTATCCACTGAGCAAAAGTAGCTAGGACAGGATATGACATTTCTTAGCCCTCCAGCAGCGGACCTTCCTTTTTTTCTCCAGGAGTGTGGTAAAAATCTCTAGATCACCTATTTGGATTCTTATTACCCAAGTTACTAAGAATATTACCAGTGGCATACAGGGAGCTTAGCCAAGGAGCAGTCAGAAAAGGTGTTTCCTCTGTAGTTCACACCAATTGCCAGCTCGGCCCTTGCCCAGGCCTAACGCCTCTGGCCGAGTCATTAGGCCTGGGCAGGGGACCCCAGCTCCTACAATCCTCGGCTCCGCCCCTGCTCCCCATGATCCCTGGCTCTGCCTCTGCTCCCCGCCATCACCGGATCCCTCCCTGCTCCCCACCATCGCTGGCTCCTCCACTGCCCAGGCCTAATGACTCTGACCGAGGTGTTAGACCTGGCCAGGGGACCCCCAGCTCCCCATGATCGCTGACACCGCCCCTGCTCCCCGCAATTGCTGGCTCCACCCCTGCCCAGGCATAATGCCACTGACTGAGGCGTTAGGCCTGGGCAGGGGACCCCCAGCTCTCCGCAACCTCCCACTCCACCCCTGCCCAGGCCTAACGCCTGTGGACAAGTCATTAGGCCTGGGCAGGGGACCTCCAGCTCCCCGCCATCGCCAGCTCTGTCCCTGTCCAGGCCTAACGCCTGTGGCCAAGGCGTTAGGCCTGGGCAGGGGACCCCCAACTCTGCTCCTGGTCCCCACGATCACTGGCTTCACCCCTGCCCAGGCCTAAGGCCTCTGGCCAAGGCGTTAGGCCTGGGCAGGGACCTCTCAGCTCTGATTGCAGGCTCCAATAGCCGCTGGGTGCCGACATATGCAAATTAGCAGCCATCTTTGTTTGGTTAATTTACATACTCATCTGATTGGCTGGTGGGCATAGCGAAGGTATGGTCAATTTGCATGTTTGTCTATTATTAGGTAAGATAGTCTTTAAATATCATCATGGATATTATTTTTAATAATTCCCCCAAACTCAACAAGCGGAGGTTTCTTAAAGGTTAGGTGCAATGTGGCATCTGAAACCATATCAATGAATCCTTTGTTCTCTGTCCAATTAGAATCCATTGGTCTATCAGGAAATGTGAACAGGTCCTTTAGCCAAGCATGACTTTGTAACTTCATGGGTGGTCATTTGAGAAGTGATCATTCACTGAGTTATTCTAATTTCCAATGCTGACCCATTTCAGATCTATACACAGGGCAGGAAGTTCCCAGATGTGGGACAGGACTCCCAGGGCCCATGGGCATCCCCAGTGGGCTGGCTTCCTGAGTGCTGGGGTGAGGAAGGAGCGCAGGGAGCTTGGGCAATCATGCTCTTTCCCAGGGAGGAGGCACCTGGCTTATTCACAGGGCGGGTCCCTTCTCTCGACCGAGTCTGGCTTCTCCAGTCCTTCTCAGTGCTGTGGAGGGAGCAGGCTCGGAGCCTCAGAACTCTGCCCTTCTCTCCACCTTCAATAGGGACCTAGCTTTCCTCCTCTCTGGGAGGCCAGAGCCCCAGGCTCCCTCCCCAGGAGGAGAGCTCTCTAGTGAAGGGAGAGTGAAGGGCAGAGGAGGCAGCTGCTGAAGGAGGGCAGGGCAGAGGCCAAGCCCGAAAGAGAGGAGCTGCCAGCCAATAAGGGGTGAGCTGCCTGCACCCCGAGCTGCATGAGATCCCAGGTATTTCTGTGTGTGGGTGCGAGTGTTCTTTCTTGAAAGGATCTGGACTCTATCAGGTTAAAATGTTAACAGAGTGAAGAAAGCTGCCTTGATCTCCCTCCCCTCTTGAATCCTTTCTCCTAAAAAGAAAATTTTCTCTATTGGCTGTGGGTCCTGGGTTTACTGCTACCCAATTTCTTCTCTTTCTCTCTAGCCCTGAATCTGTATGTATTATGTCTTACTTGCCTCCTTTTCTGAGGCCCAGTTTCCTGATGGTAAGAGCGGGTATTGTAGGGCACTGTGAGGAAATTTAATGAAATGTCTGTGGAGTCTTTACAAAATACCTGGAACATAGGATATGATCAGTAAGTGGTAATTGTTACTGTAATTAGCATCTGTCAGAATTTTGGGGAGTGAAGTACCCCATAACTCTGACTCTTAAATAGAGCTAGAGATGAAGCCAGTCCTACCCCTATTTATAGTTTACTGCTTCTGAGCCTCATTGTGTTCACTTATAAAAGTGGGCTTAATAAGATCTTATAGGAACTTTTAAGGATCTATATATATAAAAGTCTAAGCGACCGAACGACTGAATGATCGGTCGCTATGATGTGCACTGACCACCAGGGGGCAGACATTCAACGCAGGAGCTGCCCCCTGGTGGTCAGTGCACTCCCATAGTGGGAGCACTGCTCAGCTGACCAAGGGCGCTAGACTCTGGGCTCACAGCTGGCAAGTGCAGCTGCAGCAGAGCAAGCCTCTCTCACCTCCGCAGTGGCAGGCACAGTGGGGCCGGGATGTATAGGAGCAGCATGGCGCCCAGCCCAGGCTCGGGCTCCTCCCAGGCCGCCTGCCGCTTGGTGCATTACTACATCCCTTGAAGGGTCCCAGATTGAGAGAGGGTGCAGGCCAGGCAGAGGGACCCCACCAGTGCACAAATCCAGGCTCCGGGCCTCTGGTTAAATATAAAATCAGAGAACTAGATGTAAAAACATCTACAGCTACTAAAGGGTTTTAGAAACTGTTATTGTCTATACTGGAAAGCCTACGATGAGGCATTGTGCTCCCCTGAGGCATCAGAAGCTCCCAGGGTCACAGGTGGTGGGTGAAGGTGGTGGCTAGACAGAGGTATGGGTGCCCTCACCTTTCCTGATCCCCAGCTGAAGGTCAGGCCCTGTGTTGGGGACCATGAGAAGCCTGGCCAGGTGCTGGCCTGGGAGGCAGACAGGGCACCATGCAATGGTGCGCCCCACTTGAAGAGTGAGAGCGGTTGGATTAACCATCAGTGTCTCTCCCAGGGCCGTGGTCCACAGTCTTCTCATTGGTGTTCCGGGACCACGTGGGGATGCTGCTGTGGCTGCTTGTCTTCTCGGCTCTGAGTCTCCAGGCCTGGGGTATGTTTTTTTCGTGGGGTCAGAAGTGCTTTTGGCATAAGCCCCAGCTGGTTTCCCTTGCAAATTGTCCTCTCCAGGCTTATCACTCTTCCCCACCAGTCCTATGTTCCCCTTTCGAGCTCAGCTCTGGTCCCTCCTCCCTGCTGAGATGGGCTCTAGTTCTCAGTCTCCCCAGCCTGCCCAGCACACCTCATCTTCAGCGTCACGGTCATGGGTGTGACTTTACAAAAGAGCAGGATCTCAGCCTCTGTGGAGACCCTTACTGACCTTGTCTTATAGACAGAGAAACAGGCCACACTGTGGCAGTGACAAGGGCATCTGTCCATGGTCGTCTGACAACTTTGGGGAGGCTGCAGAGTGTAGTGGTTATGAACATGGCTATGGAGCCAGGCACCTTGGGTCAGAATCCAAGTCCATGGCTTAAAACCTGTATCATCTTAGACAAGTCATTTAATTTCTCTGAGCTTTAGTTTCTCATCTGTGTAGAAGAAGTAGCTAAGTTGCTTTGCTTATCTTATAAAGTTGTTTTAAGTCACAAACCTGACAGTGCCCTTGAAAATGTTTGGTAACCTTCAGAGCTGGCCTGTGGGAGGTGATGTTGGTGACATTGCTGGTTCTAGTGGTTATTGATCCCATGACCTCAGATGCTGGCCAGGCAGAGGGGGATGAGCCATGTTTGTAATGACTAACCCTCAATTAATCCTATCGAAAACATCTAGTTTGTGAGGGCAGTCACAGCAGTTGGAAATTCTCTATATTTCTAGAACCTTGCCTGGACCAATAGGTTGTGTGTGTGTGTGTGTGTGTGTGTGTGTGTGTGTGTGTGTGAGAGAGAGAGAGAGAGAGAGAGAGAGAGAGAGAGAGAGAGAGAGATTCTGATCTATTAATAGGTAAGTAGGTGAACTGGTAAGGGCTGAGCCACTCAGATAAGGGGATGGAGAGACTGCAGAGCCCCTGGAAAGGGGGAGGGTTAGGGGAGGGTGGGAACCTGAAGGCCTCACTGGGGCAGATGTGAGAGGCTGAGGCAGGGTGAGGCCTGAGACCTTTCTGCCTTGTTTCCTGGAGGAAGTCAGGGGACTTGGGGAGACTGAGAAGGGGGACTGTGGAAGGTTGGGGGGGAAGGGAGAGGGTGCTGGGGGTGGGTGGGGGGTGGGGGGTGGGGGGTGGGGGAGCAGGCAGAGCCCATGCCTCTGGGGTGGTCCAGGTGTTCTCTGAGAACTAGCACCAAGCACAATGTTCCTTTGTAGGGTACTCCCCTCAGTTCTCCTGGAATGAAACCCAAGCCAGAGAAGTGTCAGAGCGGCTTGTGGACCTGTTTGTGGGCATCTCACAGCTAATTCGCAAGGGTCGCAATGGTGAGCTGACTTGGGGTTGACTGGGGCTTCTTAGGTGTCCAGAATGTTCCTCAGGACTTCCCTGCGGCTGGTGGGTGGGTGGGGTAGAGTCCCAAGAGGGGCATTCGCCAAGGAGTGGCATGGAGGACTTGAGCCCTCAGGCAAAGGTGAGGTCCGGGCAGGGGAGAAGACCTGGGGAAGAGATCAGGCCCTGGTTCCCAGAACCCAGCAGTAGGGTGGAGACCCCCTGCCCCTCAGAGAGCTCCTGGAGTCCCCAAGATGGACACAGACAGGGAGCCTCGGGGAACCTGGGGGCCTAGTGGGCCTCTCACAGCCCTGCCCGCAGTGACTTTTCATTTGAAAGAGAGGAAGCTACATACCTGATGCTCATGGGGCTTCCTGGCGCTCTGGACCCGGGGCTCCCTAGTTTGAGGGCAGTGGCGGACTTTCCTGAGAGTCACCTTGCGGGGGAGGGGCAGGCCAAAGACACAATCAGAGACACAATCAGAGTCACGGGCAGTGCCAGTGAGGACAGCACACCCTAGGCATCTACGTGAGGCCTTCAAGAGAAGGCAGCTCAGGACCAGGGTTGGGTGCGAGTGTTGCTGGGGCTGCTTTCTGAGGCGGAGGGTGAAGCCGGCCAGAGAGGAGTTAAGGGTGGATAGCTTCCAGGGAAGCACAAGAAGCCAGTGTTTGGAGAACAAAGCAATCTGACTTCCACGCTGAATACAGAGTCCAATGAGGAATGTTTTTAGCCTAAACAGACTATGGAGATGCCAAGGGGCGGCTGTGGGTGGCGAAGGCCTACCCCAGGGCTTGTCCCATCATCAAAGGGCAGGAGAGGCCCTGAAACAGGAGGATGAGGGTGGCGTGGGCAGCGGGCCAGGGGAACTGGGTAAGAGCTGCTGCATGCCATCCTTTCGTTCCCTCTGCAGATGCCCCCACCATTGTTTCCCGCAAGGAGTGGGGAGCAAGATCTCAGACTTGCTGGGCCCAGCTGACCCCCCCTGTGGCCTATGTCATCACACAGCAGCTCACGGGGATGGAGTGCCAGGAGCAGAACGTTTGCAGTGAGAAGCTACGGGGCCTTCAGGCCCATTCCGTCTACACCAAAGGCTGGTGCGACTTGGCCTACAAGTAAGAGCCATACTCAAGTTACGCTAGTCAAAGAGATTCTGACCAGCGCTTCTCTCTTCTCCCATCTTCCCTTTCATGTTGCTTTAAATAAAATAAGTACAAAATGTTAAAACACAGCTGCCCCTCCTTCTGAGGATGGGTGAGAGGGTTCCTGTGACCGGTATTGGCCATTCAATCCACATGTCCTTGCCTGGCAGCTTCCTGATTGGGGACGATGGCAGGGTGTATGAAGGTGTCGGCTGGAATATCCAGGGTTTGCACACCCAGGGCTACAACAAAGTCTCCCTGGGCCTCGCCTTCTTTGGCACCAAGGAAGGTAACAGTCCTCCCCCTGGACCCTCTGCTGGAGCGTTATCTATACTCTCTTCCTTCGCTCATCGTCTCCACACTCCTCTCTTTTCTTTCTCTTTTTTTAAAAAAAATTTTTTTATAGAATTTATTTGAGCCAAACTGACCACCTCTGCTGGGGAGCAAGATCTCAAACGTTCCCCGCACGCCTGTCGTTTCAGCCTCCACCACACTCTCCTGAAGTCCTTTCCTCACTTGGACTCGATGGCGTGGCGTCCTTTATGTCCTCTTCCACTTCTCTGGTCTGCACTCTGTGAGGTTGCTGACGCCACCAGTGAGCTCACAGTGTTGCCGTCACCTCGGTGTCTGAGGTTGTGTGACACTGAGCCTGCCCAGAGGCAGAAAAGCAAGCCTTCTCTCTTCCTCCAGTGGCTCCCTTTGGGAGGACCCACCGAGAAGCAGGCAGGCAAGGAAGTCTGAGGAATGTCCTTTGTAGGTGTTTACTCTGTAAAACAGAGGAGAGTGCAGGGCCAGGTGGAGTGGAGAGCTAGTAGATGAAGTCACAGCATGGACCACAGAGGTGTTTCTGTGAGAGTTATATGAGTGAACGGGTGAGAAGAGCAGTTGCCACATGCATGATTGTGGGAGCTGCTAAGTGAGTACTGTCACACTTTTCTCCATGCGAGGTGTACCTGACCTGGTCAGGTGGGCCTCTCTTTGCATGTAAATTGTATTGCCTCCCAACGCTTCCACCTAGAGACAGAGTGGATACAAGTCTTAGTTTGGCCCTTGAAAGAGGTCACAAACTTGGCCTCCAACAGGTGTCCAAGTAGTTCTTTGCCTCTTAGTACCGCTGTCCTAGCTACTGGACCAGTTTCCTCTCTTCCCATTCATCAGTTATTCAGGCTCAGGAGGTAACCTCACCCTCTCTCCAGATCTAGACCAGATTGGAGTCTCTTGCTGACAGTTTGGTGATCCATGTCATCCTTTTTCAGGCCACAGTCCCAGCCCGGCTGCCTTATCAGCCGCAGAGGACCTGATCTTCTACGCCATCCAGAAGGGACACCTGTCCCCCTGGTATATTCAGCCACTACTCTTGAAAGAAGAGATGTGCCTGGCCTATCAGCAGCCAGCAATGCCCAGGAAAGGTGAGGTCCTCCATCCCACCTCCTCCCCCTCCCAGTGACACCCAGACACCAGGGAAGGTTTTTTTTCCTGTTGGTGTTCATCGATTTCTTGGGACCCAGAACACCTCATGCCGAGATCCAGAAAGTTCTGAGAGGGTACCTTCCTGGCCTCCTCTCCTTCCCACTGGAATGATATGGCCATGGGGCCATTCTTGACACCAGTATGAGTGCACACATTTTCACTCCATCAACAGGTATTTACTGAATACCAGACACTCTTCTAGGTACTGAGGATACAACCATGAACAAAACAGACAGCTTCACATTTCAGTGAAGAAAGACCCAAAATGAAGAAATTGACAAGTAAAATGCATATGATGTCAGGTGGCAGGAAGGCTATGGAGAAAAACAAAGCATGGTCATGGGGCAGTAAACATGTATATATATTTGTGTATACTATGTGAGTACACACACACACAAACACACCTTTCTAAATGCAAAACTCAGCCAACCTGCAACATGACCCAACATTGAAAAAAACCTGACTTCACAGATTATGCTGACATCAGAGTGAATATTTCAAGAAACTGGATAATAAAAATCATAACCTATTTTGGAATGAGCAAGTAGCAGCCTAAAACCAGTACAATTAATAAGCACTTTCAATAGCTTAGCACATTCTCTGCTAAAGTGGATCTTTTCTTGGACTCAAGGAGATATATATATATATATATATATATATATATATATATATATATACTGTATATTAGAGGCCCAGTGCATGAATTTGTGCACTAGTGGGCCAGGCTGAGGCAACCCACCAGTGCATGATTGGGGCCGGGGAAGGATGCAGGAGGTTGGCCAGCTGGGGAGGGATTGCAGGAGGGCTCCAGGAAATGTCTAGCCCATCTTGCTCAGTCCCGATCGGCCAGACCCCAGCAGCAAGCTAACTACCAGTCAGAGAATCTGCCCCCTGGTGTTCAGTACACGTCATAATGAGTGGTTGAGTGGCCTTTGCGTATTATTAGCATATTATGCTTTGATTAGTTGAACAGCTGACTGGATGACCAGACACTTAGCATATTAGGCTCTTATTATATAGGATATTGCTCTTTACTCAAGGATATGTTTGATTGATTGATTGATTGATTGATTGATTGAGAGAGAGAAACATCAATGTGAGAAACATCGATTGGTTGCCTCCCATACATGTCCTGACCTGGGATCAAACTCGCAACCTAGGTGTGTGTCCTGATTGGGAATCAAACCCCCAACCTTTCCACGTTTGGGATGACACTCTAACCAACTGAGCCACCCAGCCAGGACAAGGATATTTTTGTTATTTTCTTTTTAATTGAACATCTCTAAATAAAGTTTTTCTTGCTTTCAGACAAATGCTATCTTCAGTAATGATAATCTCTTCACATTTGTAGTTCTTTATAGATTTCAAAATACTGTCATATACATGTGATCAGTTCAGAGATGCTGATTTCTGCATATTGGTCCTGTTACATAAAAAGCACACGCACTGCATGTATTCGCAGTGCATATTCAAGCATGGAGGTGCACTTTGCTTTTTGAACAAAATGGCCATGACGCTGCGATCAACGGTTCTTCCCCTTCTGCTCACACACCGGTTTCCATAGTTGTAATCAGAACCTGTAGATTTTTGCCTCTGTCCATTGGCTACAGCCCCTTGACCCAGACAATCCCTGTGTGGCCTTTTCCCGAGCCCCCCAGCTGAACGCATGTTAGGATATTCCCCTGGTGCCCGAGGGTGGGGAGACCGAGGAGCAGCCCTGGCTGCAGTGGTATGATTGTCCATGTGTGGGCACAGGAGCATTCCCATGGCCTTGGTTTTGTTGTTGTTATGGGTGTTTTTTTTCCAAATTTACTTTAAATTTATTTTTTCCATCATCTTTTATCCCTTCTATGCCCTCTACCACCTCCACCCACCCATGGTCTTGGTTTCTCACCTCACCACAGCTTGCCCCAGCATCATCCCACGGTCAGAGTGGGAAGCCAGAGAGACACACTGCCCTCAAATGAGCCTCCCAGCCAAATACGTCATCATCATCCACACGGCTGGGACGACCTGCAACACATCCGCAGACTGTCAGACTCGCGTCCGAGACATACAGTCCTACCACATGGACAGACTGGACTTCTGTGACATTGGATATCAGTAAGTGAGGTCAAGGCTACAGGAAGGCAGGCTGGGGGAGGAACCGACATTACTGAACCCTTCCTTTGTACCAGGGGCTTTACATAAGGCAGCGTCTTTTATTTGTGCAAGACTCTGGGCTATCATTCAGACATGGCTAAGGGTTAGCTATCTCTCCTGGGAATATTCTCCTCTAGGGAAGACTCTGAAAAGAAGACATCAGAAGCAATAGTGATAAACGCAAAACTGTGAGCCCCTCATGGAAGACCATTGAAGGGTTGTGCCTTTTTATGTATCCCCTTCCAACACTGAGAGACACAGGCCCTGCTCAGCCTCTTCCTCCGTCTGGCCCAACCCCAACTTGCCCCCTCTGATGTTAGAACCCTGCAATGCCTCTGGTACTGTTACTCCCCTTTATACACATGGGATCTTTTAACCTCTCGGGGCCTCTTTAGCCTCGTCTCTACAATTGGGAAAACGATACCATATCTACTTGAAGATAGAGAGCGAAATCAGAATGTTCTCTTTTTGTCCCTTTAACGCCTGATCTATCATAAAAAACTCATTGAGCTAATGGAATAGCAGAAGCTAAATAGAAGATGCCTTGGCATTTCATAGAAGGGATGTAAGGTTAGAGGATGACAAATTGCAATCATTCATCTATGACTTAATCACAACAGCTTTTGCAAATTCTCAGGGAAGAGGACATTTCAAGAAGAGAGTGGTGACGTGGGTCAGTGTAATCTGGATCAAAAATATGTTTCCACCGTACTAGCGTTGAGGCGGTCATTGGTCACCTTGGGGAGGTCAGATTCCGTGGCATTGTGGGGAGAAAGTCCATGTTCCAGTGGGGGACTGAAGTGGCTGTTATTATTGCTTGTCATGGTCTGACCTCACTTCTCAGGTTCAGAGATTGTGATTGTCTTTTGGTTTTTGCTTCTCTGTTTTGTCTCTGTGCACATTGGCACATAAGAAATGTTCAGTCAACATTTGATAAATGAATGGGAGAATGAATGAATGATTCAAGGAGTAAATGAAGCCAATTCTTCTTCCAAGAGTGACTTTCTCCATTTTTCTTGCCCACTCCTAGCTTCCTGGTGGGCCAGGATGGCGGTGTGTATGAAGGCGTTGGCTGGAATATCCAAGGCTCTCACACCTATGGATACAATGATATCGCCCTAGGAATTGCCTTCATAGGCAACTTTGTAGGTAAGGTGTGAGCATGGGGCAGTGGGGTTCGGGCAATGAAACCTCCTGTGGAATGTCAGGGGAGCATGGGGGGAAAGGCAACCTTGTGGTGCCTGACAATGTCAGGGGTAAATTTTAGCTTTCAGGAACTCAATACAGGATGCAGGTCACCCAGGAGTCCCTCCCGGACAGAAAGTTTCCCCCAAATCCACCCATCCCCATTCCCAGTTCCATCTGTCTTTATAACCAGGCCCTAGAACAGTGATGGCGAACCTATGACATGCGTGTCAGAGGTGACACGCGAACTCATTATTTTGGTTGATTTTTCTTTGTTAAATGGCATTTAAATATATAAAATAAATATCAAAAATATAAGTCTTTGTTTTACTATGGTTGCAAATATCAAAACATTTCTATATGTGACACGGCACCAGAGTTAAGTTAGGGGTTTTCCAAAATGCTGACACGCCGAGCTCAAAAGGTTCGCCATCACTGCCCTAGAACATAATCTTTTGCAAACTTTGGTACTTATATGGCTCAGTCAGCAAATGCATCCTCTTCCTTGGTAACCATGGCAACAGTGTTGAGGAGCATAACTGCCTTCTATGGCAGAGTGAGGACAGTCAGTGGTGCCCTGTCTGCCTCACGGTGCCTGTGGAGAGGTGGTGTGCTGTGCTGTGGTTCTCACCCAGCGCAGTTCTGAACCTTCCAGAAGAAGCTTTGCAAAGAGGAATCAGGGAACACAGTAACCCTGTTTTCTCTCTGTGCCTGGCTGCCACAGATGAATTTGTTGGCTATGGCGGGGAGTGGGGGTTGGGCAGAGGTAGATTGGAATGCAGATGCTTGCCCCTGCCCTAAGCAAGGCTCTGATGGTTGGTGGGGTATGTGTTTTTGCAGAAAAGCCACCCAATGCCGCAGCGCTGGAGGCGGCCCAGAGCCTGATCCAGTGTGCGGTGGACCAGGGGCACCTGGCTCCCAACTACCTGCTGGTGGGGCACAGTGACGTTAGCCAGATCCTGTCTCCTGGGAAGGCTTTGTACAACATCATCAGCACCTGGCCTCACTTCAAACAGTGAGGGCCCGGCAGGCTTTGGTCAAGGAAGCCGTGAACTCTCCACCTCCATCAGCACTCAGCAAGGCCTCCTCAAACCAACAACACTGCATGGTCTGCAATACTGTCCTCTCAAAGTTATGCACTTTTTATTGGTCTTAAAGACACAGTCAAAGTAAACTCAGCACACAGCCTCACTGCTGCCTCTTCTGCCTCATTCGTGTAAAGAGATCCTGCCCAGGTCCCCTTAATCATTTAAAGTGTTGAACTCCGGCCCCATCACCCTGCTCCAGAGGGTTGTTATGAGGATGAAGTGAATTAAATGTGTTAGGGTCTTAGAATTTTCAGTTGGCCTAGAATAGTGGTTTCATTAAAGTCAACAGAGGTATTGTTACTGTTGTTGCTGTTGTTGCGATTGTTGCTACAACTCTCCTGTGGATGGAAGGATTTGCCTTTGTGGGCACCTGTCTCAGCTGCCCTGGGGGAGTTTGGCAGGATGAACGCTAACCTTGATATGAGCAGGGGGCAGCCTGCGGGGCCACAGGTTAGGCAGGTGTCAGGGCGCCCCTGTCAGTGTGTGTGTGTGTGTGTGTGTGTGTGTGTCTAGAGCTCATCTTGTCAGTTGTTTTTCACAATCATAAGCTTGAAAAACCAAATGATGCCAAATGAATTTTCTTTGGTTCCAGAATAGAACACTAACCTGGATAAGCCCCCCTATTTTACAGAAAATCCCACCCAAAGGGCACAGACGGCCTGCTCAAGCTCACCAGTGAGCTAAGGAAAGGGAGGAACTCTCAGATTCTGGGCACGGCACATTCCTAGCACCCCGCTGGTCAAAGGCGCTTTATGGCCCCTCCTTTTATGGCAGAATGAAGTAAACCATCTTAGCAGCATTTAAGTCTCTCCACACTCTCACTCCAACCCCTCCTTTTCCGCAGAGTGAGCCCAAGTGGGCAATTCACCGGCTCACCTCCTGGGCTTGCCAGTACTGGGGCCGTGGCCCACACTGTCCCGCCTCCCTCTTGGCCTCTCCAACTCCACCAGGAGCCCTTCCTGAAGGCTTCCTGCTCCTCCAGACCGGAAATGACACCCCCTCCCCTGGGTGCCCATGGACTTGGCCTGGTCCTTCTGGTCACGCATCCTCCTCCAGACCTGGACTTCAAGGCTGTGCCTGCACCTTCCTGGTGGCTGTATCCCCAGGTCCACCGCAGGCCTGGATCACGAGGGAGTGGGGGGAGGTCACCGATGTGTCTGCACAATGGAGGGGTAAGATCCACCCCGCAGGGTGGGGTGAGCAGAGGCAGTTCTTCCCCCAGCTGTTCTTGGGACATTTGTCACCGAGTGGAAAATCCCAGGTGTCCGCAGGCTGCCTGAAACCCACCCACACTGTGGCCTGTCAGATTTCTCACAGGTCAGTCCCATCCGAATTCCAGGCCACCCACCGCTCCCACTCTCCCCGGCCCTCACATCAGTGTGGGACTTGAGGGAAGACCCTCTCTGGGGCCCAGGTTCCCCCACTCCCATCAAAGGTTTCTGTGACCTTCTCACCTGTAACTGGTAACCATGGTAACCGGTAACCGCAGCCTGGAGGCAGCAGTGGCAGCTGGCCCATCAGGAAAGGTTTTCCCCGGAGGCCCCTGCCCGCCTTCTCCCTGTGCCCACTGGCTCTTCCTTTGTCTCCTTGGCTTTCTGCCCACATCTCAGGCCCCATTCAGTGCCTCTGTCTCTACCTCTGCCTCCCTTGCACCTCTTTGCTGTCTCTCACATTCTTCCTCTCAGGCTGCCTCACCTGCTGCCCCTCAGTGCTCCTCATCTCCTCTCTGCCTGCCCTTCTGCGGCTGTGGCTGGTCCTGTCTTTGCCTCCCTCTTTTGATCTAGAATATGGCAGCATGGGAGTAACAGTGGGACAAGGGGGCTGGGACTCCCACCAATGGGCTTCACTCAGCCCCCCAACCAAGCCCTACCTGTCCCAGGGCTGCCAGGAATGTGGGCGGGGCGGGGGGGGGGCGGGTTGGAGGGGGGGCAGAAGGCCAAGGATGAGGCTGCTCTGGGGAAGGTACATATTTCCCAGAGGCTTAGTCACACAGCAGTGGGACAGGTGTGTTTCTGGCCCAGCAGGTTCTGCTGGGCAGGGCTGGCTGAGGGCAGGGCCTTGGTTAGAAGAGCAGGTTCCCAAAGAGGGAGGGTGTTATTACCTGGGAGGGGTGGTGGGGGCGGGAGCTCCTGGGAGGTGTAGCAGGAACTCTGGGGGACATTCCACAGGGGGCTGGAGTGAGAAGTGCCTCCCCATGGTACCATGGTAGGGACCCGAGGATTCCCCCTCAGCATGGCCCAGAGCACTTGGTACCCAAGACTGATGTTGCCAGGTGAGGGAAGAGGGACGTATTTCTTGCTCATCCTCCAGTGCTCAGCTCACAGGTTCCTTCTCCCAAGAGTCTAGCTTTTGACGCTCCTGGGTGAGCATTCTCCTATTCTGTTCTTCTTTGGCGCTTGTTCTTTGACTCTCTCTCTCTCTCTCTCTCTCTCTCTCTCTCTCTCTCTCTCTCTCTCCAGCTTTTATTGTCTGACTTTCCCACTAGATTATAGGCGCCACGAGGGTAGGGAGCGTGCTTTCACCATTCATGTCGTGCCTGCTCCTGGAGCACGGTGGGTGCTAAGCAGAGGGTTTAGACAGGTGTGATCACAAAGTCTGGGAGCCAGTGCAATGATTTGATTGTCTATTGACTTGTCCTGGAGCAGGTGCCAAGTGCAGGTAGCTTGTCTGGCCTGTCCCTGCTGAGCTCCCACTGGCTCATCCCCTGGGGGAGAGGAGGGGTGGGGAAGGGGAAGTAGCCCTGGTGTGAAGATGGAGGGAGGGAAGGAAACGCCCCTTGGGATCAAACCAGGGCACAGCAGACCCCCAGCGCGCACATTGTAAGTGGATAATCGAGAGGGCTGATGCCTAATAACGCACAGTGACTTTATTTTTCTGTGCAAACTCTGCGCTGGGCACGTATCTGTGATTTCATTTCATCCAAGCAGGGCAGGGGCTACTGTTCCAATCTGGCAGCTGAGGAAACTGGCCCGGCCTGAAGAGATGAGGCCACTCTGTGAGGCCCCCCAGCTAGGGAGCGCAGGCCCGTGCCCAGCAGCTTCTGTCCCGGGTCCCACACTGTCGGGCTGTCCTCCTGTGCTCGCATTCGTTTCACAACTGGTGACTGGAAGTGGACAGAACACCAAGGGAAGGGGTTCCCTGACTCAGAGTTCACGGAAGTAATTACTCCCCTCGATTCAATTGCAGTCTTCAGTGAACAAGGCGATACGTGTAAAAGCCCATGGACATGGCCCAGTTCTGAATTCAGGTTGTAATAATAATAATAATAATAATAATAGCGATGCAATCCGGGATTGCTGTACCCTTTGGTCACATGGTCGGCCCCACTGGCCTGGTGGGTCTTTCCATCACAACAGCTATCGCCCCTTCTCTCACCCCATCACGCATCACCAGGCCCTGTTTCCACCCCCGTGCGGGACTCTGGTTCGCCTTGATGAAGCGCCCCATGAGAAGTGTTTCCTCATCGTTTAAAATGTGTTGAACTCCTTCTGAATTTGATTTTGTCATCCTCTCTGAGCTATCGCTCACTTCTTTATCTTCAGCATTTTTATTCAAATCCTTCATTACCATCCCTCACACACGTTGGGCAATGAGCACCAGGCACTCCCACATGCATCGCCCCGTTTGACCCTCCCAAGAACCCAGGGCACTGTGGTCCCATTTCACAGGTGAGTAACTGAGGACATGTGCTCAAGAGCCCAGGTTGCGCGCCCATCTCCCCGCACCATCATTGCCTGGCATAGTTTTTCCAGAAATCTACGTCTAGGATTACAGTGACCCTCAGCCACAGGTCTCTGCGTGTGGTGCATCGGCCACCAATGGAACTATCTATCTGTCAGGAACTATCTATCGTTCGATTCCTGTGATTCTGAGACTGCCAGAGGGAGAGAGGGATTGTGTGAAATACGTGTGTGTGTGCACAAGGGCGCACGCGGTGTATAAACGCCACTGTTCATTACTATTAATCAATCCACTTTTATTGTTGAACATCCACAGTAATCGTTTCCGTTATCACCAATATTCTTATGAATTCCAATCTGAAACTCTTATTCTTGTTTTTCACTAAAAGGCAAGTGTATCCTTGAACTCCATTCTTCATGGCCCTCTCTCTCTCTTAGTCTTTATACACACATGTAATGAGGTTGACATCTCAACCGTGCATCTTCTGGGATTCTGGCCATCTGACCTGGGTATGGCCGCGGAATCCTATGAGTTAACTTGGACACACCAGCTGGCACATAGGAGATGTTGTATTTCTATAGTTCCCAAAGGTGAGGAGTAGAGGACTTTTCTGACTGGCTTGGCGTGTGGAGGGGGAACAGAGCTTTGTAATTTGTTGTGGGAAACTGTTTATTGCCTTCACTATCTGATAAGCATCGACAGAGAAACTCCCTCCCCCCCCACCCCCCAAGGCTGGGTGCCTTTGAAGCCCTAGCAAAGGTCGGAGCTAGGCGCCACCTCTGTTTGTCCAGACAGTGGTAGCTGAAGCAACTTCCCCATTTATTATTATGTAAATCCTTGCTTGATGGGCTAGTCTGCCTGTTGCCAGGGGTCGCCTGCCTAAGGGCTATGCTATGGGTGCATCCCAGATCAAAAAAAGCTTGGTGAGGCCTGAGCACCTGTGGAAGTCCTTCTCCTTGAGTTGGACTTGCCCGCCTGGCCCCCCAATATTCCCAAATTATCTCTTGTCTCTTCTCTTTCATTTGTGTACGGCTCCACTTCCAGGTCCTGAACCCTGAACCACGCGGGACGTGGGAAGGAAACACTCAACAATTTGTAGACTTCTGGTGTCAGGAAGTTAAGGGGGTGTTGCTGCTTAAAATCACCGACAATCTTGGTTTACATTCTGGTTCCAGTGGAGCCAAAGATACTTGTTCAACCCTCTTGGTTCGTTATTCTGTCCAGTTGAGGCCATGATGAAATTCTCTGGGTTGCTATTTGAAGATGAAAGGCAAAACTTGCAAAATGACAAATAAGTGTACAATACCCATATGATCTCACACTGAGTAATGGCAACCAATGTTGCCTTCTCCCAATGAGGTTTTCACTGGAGGTGGGTGTGAATGAAGTGAGGGGGAGGACCCATAGGGAACCAGCATGAGGTGAGACAGAGCCCTAAAAACCATGGGCTGTGGACCTTCTCCGGGCTCTGTCTCTATGTCTGGAATGTTCTCCCCCACTCCCTTCATTTTTTTGCCTGGCCAATTTCTATTCATTCTTTAGCGCGCGCGCGCGCGCGCGCGCACACACACACACACACACACACACACACACACACACACACACTCCTGCAGTTGTTTGGGGGGTAAGGTGGGTTAGGGAACAGCAGAAGAGAACTGGAGTCCCCGCCCTAACTTGGCCAGTAGGTGGTGCAGGTGAGCCAGCTCCCAGACCAGGGCTGGGAATGGGCAAGCCCTGGTGAGTGTAGGGTGGAGCAGCTTTGCCAGGGGTGATTGCCTAGACCTGCTTTGTGAAGAGGCGGGATGTCCTTCTGGTGCGTGTACAGGAAAGAGGGGGAAATGGCTGGAGACGCAAACTTGCTGGGGCACTTGCTGCAGGAGTGTGCCAGGTGTTGGTGTCCTGGTACTTCTGCCCGCAAAAATGCTCTTGGCACATCAGGCTCCAGTGGCCAGGCAGCCTGTCCTGAGACGTGGAGGAGGAGGCATGCCCGCCTCCCAGATGAGCCCAGCACTGCCTGAGGACAAATCTCCCCTCGCTCTTAGTCAGCCCCTGCTCCCACACTCCTCGCAGATATTGCTACATATCCCTTCCTTCCCCTCCCCACCCTCTTGCTGTCAGCGAACACTGAGGCCCACCAGCAGGACCTCTCTCAGCTTCCTGCGACCTCACAAATGTTCCTGCGACCACATGCCCAGAGCTTTCTTCACATCAGCCTCAGCAGGTGAGGAGCCCCTCTTCTGTAAGGTCCACTTTTCTACTCCTTCCCTTGATCTGGTCCTTTTCACACCCTTGGGAATTCCCCCCCTTTTTTTTAAAAAAAATCCTCACCCAAGGATATGTTTGTACGGATTTGTAGGGGAAGGGAGGGAGGGAGAGAGAGAGAGAAACATTGATGTGAGAAAGAAACACCAATTGGTTGCCTCCCATATGCGTCCTGACCAGGGATCGAACCCGCAACCTAGGTATATGCCCTGATGAGGAATCAAACCCACAACCTGTTGGTGTACGGGATGAGACTCCAACTAACAGAGCCAGTTTGTGTGGGACCTTTGAGGTCATAGTAAAAAGTGATATTTCTGAGAGATCAGCCCTGGAATTAGACTGGTGTAATTTCAGTGTTTTCATTGAAATTCCATCTTGAGGGCAAAAGAGAACCAGCAAGGGGCTGTCAGGTCAGATGTGTTTTTTTGTTTATTTGATTGACAGTTGGAACTGGATTCTGAAATCCAGGTTTGCAGAGTAAACCAAGCTTTCCTTGGCAGAGAAAACCCAACTCCACAAAAACCACTGGAAGGGAGGGAACATGGTGGGCCTGGCCTTCCTCTTGCCTCTTTGGCTTCTTCGTATCACTCTTCTACCAGGTGCTCTTCCTCCACCCAGAGCTCTGTCCTCCTCTCTCTTCTCTGGTTCTCTGCTCTTTCGCTGATGATCTCATCCACCATCATAGTTTTAACTTCCCAGCTCTAAGGCCTTAGAGCTGCAGATTCGTACATGCAACGGCTGTGCAATGGCCATCCCGGCTCCCACATGTCCAGCAGTGAATGTATCTCCTTTTTCCAAAAGCCTTTCCCAAGCAGTAAAACTTCAGCTCACTCTTTCCTCCTCTTCTTCATCTACACCCACCGCAGGAGGCAGTATTGTTACTAGCTCAGTGCTTGTACTTTGAAGCTGGACAGAACTGGGACCAGATCTCAGTTTCCAGACCTGCAAAGTGCGCTATACACATACACAACTTAAAAGGCTAGAGTGAAGATTGAACGGGATAATGCAGAAGAAATGACTAATGTTAACCAACATTACTCAACAGATACTAACTAAAATTTGCAAGCAATTAGCTGCAAGTCTCGTGGTTCTGATCTCAGAAATGGCTCCTGACTCTGTCCCTTCCTTCCTTCCCCATGCTATGGCCTGAGTGAATGTTGCCATCGTTTCTTACCCAAGTTCTTCATTAGTCACATCAGGCTCTTTATTTCTCGTACGGCTGAGAGTCTTTTATTTCATAACATGAAATTATATGTAATAATACGTAATTGCTGATTTCAACTAACACACTTTATCTCTTAATATTATGGTATTTTCTTATAAGATCCAGTGGCTTCAGAAAGGTGACAACCAAGAAGTGCCAATTAGGAGCCCAAGGTGGCCCAGCTGGTAAGGACACGGAGCAGGGCCTGCAAACTCAAGCCTGCCTAACTTCAAAGTCAGTGCACTTCCCTGTAGTCTAATGTCCAGAGATACAGGGACCCTGTGCCCTTCTTTTGTGGAAACTCTGATGGGATTCAGAAAATACGGATCACCCACAAGGCAACCTGGGCAGCTAAGACTGATGCTTGCTCACTCAGGAAACCTCAAACCTTCCTGTTGGAAAGGGCCAGCGGCTATGGATAAGGTGCAGTACTGCTGCTCACCAGCAGGGGTCGCGAGAGCCTGCCTGTGCTCACCACATGTGCGATGCAGGTGGCACAGGGCACTCTTGAGCCAGGGACTCTCAGGTAGGTTGAGATCACAAAGCACAACAGTGACGTCCTCCCATCTACACTGGGAGAGGCAAGAAAAGGTTCATTCTGAGAGATTTCTAAAAGACTATGGCCCTGTCAACACCCTGATTTTTTTTACTTCTTGTTTCCAGAACTGTGAGAAAATAAATGTACGTGGTTTTTAGCCATTCTGTTTGTGGTGCTTTGTTACAGCAACCCTAGAAACAAATACATATGCATACTCTATGACCCAGCAATTCTGTAGGGTGGCCAGTAATAAGGTGCTATCTCTGCAGTCTGTCAATGTCTGTCACAAAAAAACATCTCCTCTGCCCCTTTCCATAGCCACCTGAATAAATCTATGCAAGGCCATGCCCCTGGCAGGGGTGAGGAGGCTGGAGTACTGCTCTCCATAAAGCCACACGCCTGCATGGAGGGACTTCTTAGATGAGGAGGGGCAGGTAAGGAACTTCTCCAGGTTATTTATGAAAGAGGCCTTGGAGAATCTCATAAGCCACTTGGCATCCTTGAATTTTCTCTGCCCTGTGGGTCCTCCTGCTTTCTCCATGGCATCCTTCAGGCCAAAGATGAAAGGGGAAGTGTCCCATGGGGGGGGGGCGGTGAAGGCACCAGTGTGGGGAGGGAGGGAGGAAGCAACAAGGACCAGGAGCCTCGCTGCAAGGGGTGAATGGGTAGAAGAAGATGAAGATGAAAATAGGAAAGGGAAGGTGCCTCTCCACTAAGGTTTGTATTTGAAAGTATGAACCTGGGGTTGGGCTCAGGATTTTGAAGGTCTGAACGCTGAGACCTAGATTGGGGAGCGGATCAGTGAGATTAAAGGATTAGGGCTGTAACGTGGAAGTATGGGAGCAGAAACTGGAATGGAGTCAAGAGGACTGGTAGTTGATAGGGTGACATCTGCATCTGGTAACCTCAGAACCTGGAATCTAAATTTATGGTTATGATTGGGGTGGATTTAAAGTTTGAGTTTTGGAGAAATGTGACTCTGATAGCCAGAGTGACTCTGGGGACTTGCTGGTTGAATTTGGCTGAGGGGCTCAGACTTGTGGGATGGTCTGTAACGGCTGAGATTTGGGGACCTAGGACTAAGACCTGGGGACTTCCCAACGTACCTCAGAGTTGGGGAACTTCAAGCTCAATAGGACTTAGAGGCCAAGAGGGCAAAGGACACCTGGCAGGGAAAGTGACCACTTCGTGGGAGTCAGAAGGCAGTTGAAAAGTCTGTGGGGTGGGAGAGATTGGAGGCTAGAGTAGGCAGAGTCCCCATGTGGATAAAGAACAGGGTTGCAGGGCAAGGGGGCCTCTGCCTCCCAGAAAAGCGTAGGCCACCATTTTTCTAGTATTCATAAAACTTTAATGAATTTTTATTAAATTCTCTTGTAGGTATAGTTTATAATACCCCCCCCCCCAATTGAAAATTTAAGCTAAAAGTTAGTAGATTTGGAGATATAGGGGAAAGAGCAAGAAAGTGTAACACCTGTTTAATAGAACTTCTAGAAGCAGTGAAAGGTGGGAAAACTAAATGAAGACCTAGTAGAAGAAAATTTTGTTGAGCTGAATAAAGATATGAGTTTTCAGTTTGAATGGGCCTATCAGATGTTAATGATAATAATAAAAAGACCAATACCTAGACAAATCCATATAAAATGTCAGAACTCCCAAGATAAAGTAAAATGACAGAAAGCTTTCTGAGAGAGCAGTTTATCTACAAAGCAGTTCTTGGAGGGAAATATAAAGACTTAATTGGTTGCATTAGGAAAAAAGTAAGATTGAAAATAATGAAACTAGCTATATAACTTAAGTCTAAAAAGGAACAACAGAATAAACTTAAATAAGAAGCAAATGATAAAGAGAACAAACATTATTGAAATAAAAAAACAAAGATATAAGACAGAAGATCTAAAAATGCCTGAAGTTGGTTCTTTGAAATGACCAATAAAATAGACTAATCTTCAGAAGATAAATTTTAAAAAGTCATATATATATGACTATTAGGGATGAAAAGAAATATAATTAAAGATGCAGCAAAGATTAAAACAGTAAGTGGATATTATGAACAACCTTATGTCAACAAATATAAAAACAATAAAATGGAAAATATTCTGAGAAAAATGTAAATATTCAAAACAGAATTAAGAATAAAAATTTTGAATGGTTATATAACCAAAGAATTTAAACTCTTCCCATGAAACAAAACATCAAGCTCAGTTTTATTTGCAAATTCTACTAGTGTTCCAGAAATAGACTTTTCTAGGTGTATAAAAATTCTTACAGAGTATAAAAAGACAGGTTCATATGCCAATGCATTTTGTAAAGCTGCCTGTTATCCTTGACACCAAAACCAGAAATGAATAGTAAAATAAAGAAAAACTGCAAACCAATATCTCTTATGTATACAGATGCAAAATACTAAATGAAATTATTAACCTAAATCCAAAAATGCATGAGAACGATGTAAAATAACTTGAATTTTACTCTAGGAATGCAAAGTTGATTCAACATGGAAAAAATATATTAATATAACTCACTCTATTCATAGATTAGAGAACAAACTCCATGGTGTCACCTCAGTTTTCAACCACCATATAAAAACTCTTAACAACCTAATAAAAGAAGTAAATTTTAAATAAATTTAGAAGTCCAATGCAGTGGTTGGACTATTTGATCTTTAAAGATTATATGTGTTTTGATCTCCATAAATGACTGTTGTAAAATGATGAAAGTGGCAGTGACTGTAAATAAAAGAGCTGGGGAGGGGTGATTTTTCTTTCTGTCTCAAGCCGTGATTGGGTAGGAAGAATGCCTTGGTTTATTCATGTAGCAGGTGATTTTCATTGAGTAAGTCAATACATTGGCATTTACTTATGGCAGATAGAATAGGGCCTCGAACAGTGGTTCTCAACCTTGGCTGCACATTAGAATCACCTGGGAATCTTTTTAAAATCCTGACTTCTGGGCCTCATCCTCCGGAAATTCTGTTTCTTTGTTATGGGCTGAGGCCACAACATTAGTAACAAAGAGACAGAATTTCCGGAGGATGAGGCCCAGAAGTCAGGATTTTAAAAAGATTCCCAGGTGATTCTAATGTGCAGCCAAGGTTGAGAACCACTGGCCTAGAAAGTTCCTGACCTGGCTGATGTTCTCCATCCCTTTTGATGTTCTGTATTACGTAATTAACAGAGTCACTGTATCATCTTTCTTGCTAAGTGGAAGGCTTCCCGTGTTTCCCCATGATCCCTCTGGTTCTGGTGTTTAACATCTCACACACTTATATTGTGTTTTCCTAAGTTCAGTGAAGCTCCTTCAAGACAGCAGGAAAGGGCTCCTCTACCTGTTGTCCCTAAAGTGCCCAGGAACAGTGTTCACACTGTAGAGGCTCATAAGCGTCTGACACAATGACGCCTTCTCCTGGGTAGCATAAGCTTGGTGGCCCCACGGTACAGCTGCCCTGCTTTCAGACCTTGCAGAGTAGGCTCTGAACTGTGAGAGAGCATCTGCCCAGGGCAGCCCTGTCTTTAAAAATCATTGGGCTCCATGAGGAGACCCATGGTGGCTACTCAATGCACAGGGGCTGTTTATTGAAACCTTTCCCCAAGATGTTTGTGTTTGGGGAGCACTTCTCGATCTTAAGCTCCAAATCAGAGTTCCTATCTTTGGCTGCCAGGCATTCTTCCCACCCCTGGTGACTCCCATCTATCCAGTCCCTTTTCCCCAGTAGAATAAATAGATGTGTTGAATGAATGTACACCTATGGGTGAGTGAATGGAAGAAAAGAGAGAAGAAGAATAGAATGAATGAACTTGGAAGCTACAAAGACTCATGGATACCCAGAAATTCTCATGATCAGCAAATTTATTGGCTGAGGAGGCACTGGGGTTGGGAGGTAGTGGTGCAGAAGCCAAGGGGAAAACTGCAGAACAAGATACAGCTGGAGGGTTCGATGGCTTCTTCCAGGGGGGTTAAAACGGTGAGGCTTTGGAACCTCATGGCATTATCACGAGAACACTAAGCCCGTCGGCGCCCACGAAGAACACCTCCAGCTCCCGCGCCTCCGTGGCGTCCCGCGGGCCTCATTTGCATGGCCAGCTGGGCGCCTGCTTCTGCTGGGTCTGGTGGCAGACCGGGACGCACTGGGCACTCCCGGAGCCGCCGCCGCCGCCGCCCCCAGAGGAGCCGCCGCCACAGCCGGATCCGCCGCCACCCCCACCGCCGGAGTAGCAGTCGCCCCCGGAGGAGCCGCCTCCGCAGCCGCCGCCGCCGCCGCCGCCAGACGACCCCCCGTAGTAGCACTGCTGGGGGACGCACGAGGTCTGCTGGCAGTAGCCGCCAGAGCCGCCGCCAGAGCCGCCGCCGCCGCCAGAGGAGCCCCCACCGCAGCCGCCGCCGCCGGAGTAACCTCCGCCACCGGAGTAGCCACAGCCGCCGCCGCCGCCGCCGGAGGAGCCGCCCCCGCAGCCGCCGCCGCCACCGGAGGAGCCGCTTACATAGCTCTGGCAGATCTGCTGGCCTGAGCCGCCGCCGCCGCCGCCGCCGGAGTAACCTCCGCCACCGGAGTAGCCGCAGCCGCCGCCGCCGCCGCCGGAGGAGCCACCCCCGCAGCCGCCGCCGCCGCCGCCGGAGGAGCCGCCTCCATAGCTCTGGCAGATCTGCTGGCCGGAGCCGCCACCGCCGCCGCCGGAGTAGCCACCGCACTCGGAGCCGCCGCCACCAGAGTAGCCACCGCAGCTGGAGCCTCCACCGCCGCCGGATGAGCCCCCGCCGCCGCCGGAGCCGCCGCCCCCGGAGTACTTGATGCCCCCTCCAGAGCCACCGCCGCCGCCGCCGCCGGAGTAGCCACCGCAGCCTCCACCGCCGCCGGACGAGCCCCCGCCGCAGCCGGAGCCTCCACCGCCGCCGGAGTACTTGATGCCCCCTCCAGAGCCGCCGCAGCCGCCAGAGCCGCCAGAGCCGCCGCCGGAGTAGCCGCCGCAGCCTCCACCGCCGCCGGACGAGCCCCCGCCGCAGCCGGAGCCTCCGCCGCCGGAGTACTTGATGCCCCCTCCAGAGCCGCCGCCTCCGGAGTAGCCGCCACCGCCGGAGTAGCCGCCACCACAGCCAGAGCCGCCGCCGCCGCCGCCGCCGCCGCCGGAGTATTTGATGCCCCCTCCGGAGCCGCCGCCGCCGCTGCTGCCGCAGCCACCGGAGCTTCCGCCGCCGGAGTAGCCGCCGCCGCTGGAGTAGCAGCCAGAGCCTCCGCCGCCGGAGCCGCCGCCCCCGGAATACTTGATGCCCCCTCCGGAGCCGCCACCATAGCTGCCGCCGCCGCCGCAGCCACCGGAGCCGCCTCCACCGCCACCACCGCAGCCACCGGAGCTGCCGCCGCCGCCACCGCCGCCGCCGGAGGATTTCCCGCAGAACACGGGGCACTGGGGGGTGGGCTGCTTTTTCTGAGACATCTTCTCTGAGGTGGAAGGAAACCCTGGAAGGAGGGCAGAGAGAGCATTATGGACCAGTGGAGAGAGGATGAAGGGGAGGAGGCAGCTGTAGCCATGGCAACCCATCACCAGGAGCAGCCTGCTTGAGCAGGCTTCATGCTCTCCTTGTTCAGATCTGGAGAGCTCTCAGCTGGGATTCCTAGGAGTGGTGCTTTTTGGGAAAGAGTTGCGTCCTCTCGCAGGAGGTTTTTTCCAAGCTCTACCTATATAGCCTGGTTAGTGGTGCCCATTCTTCTCTCCCCAGCTCTGCCTCTGGACTCTTGTGTGATTTTGGAGCGAAGGACCCACACTCTCTCCTATTTCCTCACTTCCTGTAAAGTGAGGGGTTGGAGTACTTCATCTCTCAGGTCTCTTCCAGTCCCAACACTGAATCAATAAGTGCAAATAGAAGAATACTACAGACCTTCACATAGGGTGGGGATTTTACTCATCCCCTGCACAACAGAGGGTTTGTTGGAAAATCAGAAAGCTGCAGTAGCATATTCTCTGCAAAAACTTTTAGTTCAAGCTCTTGGTCTATCCCGCTGAGCTTGGCCATCATCTGGGACAGTTATCAGAAAAAGGAGGCTCCCCCGTGGTCCTGCCTGGACTCCGTTGGTCCTTTGGACCACCATCTCTCACCCGATGATGTCAGCCACCGCCTTTACCACTTGTGCAGTCCAACCTTGGTCTAGGGGCCTGGACTAGTAGGAAGTTGGATCCCAGCATCTCACAAGTCATCTCCCTCTCTGTAAAACAAGCTTTGGGGTTCTGATGGCTCCTAAAATCTCTCCCATCAGCAGCATTCTCTGACTCATTCTCCCTCTACTTCATGAGAGTAGACTCCGCCTCTCCTGACAACCCAGTCCCAGGCCGTCTCAGACAGTCTCCATAGAGTGTCTCCCTGTGCCCAGCACCAGGCCTGGCCCCTACAGAGGTGCCTGAGAGACAGGAGATAGTCTTGCCTTGTGAAGTTTACATTCCGGCCAGAAGGCAAGCAACACCATCTCCACAGCATCAACCCAACCCCCCTTTCTTTCCTGCCTGAATCCCCTCTAAGCACGAATGCAGTTGGGAAGCCAGAGGTCCAGTAGCTCCCAAAGCAAAGAGAGACCTCGCCTGTCCATCCCCTGCTCTGGCCTATGCAGGCCTGGTCCAGACCCGCTGAAAAGACCAGGGCCAGTAAACCCACACTTACCCAAAGGAAGGTGAGTGAGAAGAGGGAGATGCTGGCTGTGTGAGGAACACTGGAGCTTCTGAGGTTTTATACTCTAGCTGTGACTCATCTATTGATCGGGGCCAGTCTCTTGTGTTTGGCCTGTTACGTGACCCAGGTTGTCGCCCCACCCCCCTGTGATTGCACACATTCATAGAGATTTTGGCATTCTTGAAATGGGCAGCCTAGTGAGTGACTGGCCCCCTTTCTGATGCAACTGTGCCGCAGGCTGGGCAGGGGGACGGCCAGCCGGAGTGGATGACTGACATTGTTTTCAAATCCTCTGGCCCAGGGTGCATGCCATCACCAGAGGGCCATGCCTGAGGAGTATGTCCCTGACTGCCTCTTGACATGGCCTAAGGGAATCACACTGGAGATTTCAGTCTTTGGCCGAAGGAGCGGGACCTTTCAAATCCCACAGTTTGGCTTCTGATCCCATTGCTAGGAAACCTTCATAACTCTAAAGAGAGCTTGCTCCTCTTTTGACAAATGTTTCTCCCCCAGGGTCTCCTGTGCTTTGCTGGGATGTTTCTGTCTTGCCCACCGGCTTGAGACAGTGAATGAAATCCTTGCACCCAATTCGGGGTTGTACACCGTGGATACTGCTGTAACTACAGTGGGGCCTTGACTTACGAGTGTCCCGACTAACGAGTTTTTCGAGATATGAGCCATCTCTCGGCCGATTTTTTGCTTTGAGTTGCGAGCTAAAATTCGGGTTACCAGCCAGCTTCAGATACCCCACCGCTAGTTGGCGCAGCAAACGTCACAGTGAACGCCACAACATCAGCCCAGCATCACGTGTCTCACTCGTTCACTTTGTGATTTGACATATGAGTAATTTGAGTTATGAGCTCCATCACGAAATGAATTAAACTCGTAAGTCAAGGCCCCACTGTAATGGGACATTGGTGGCTACTTCGGTTTGTTCCTGGGACAATTGGTAATCGATACTGACTTTCCTTGCAAAGGAGCCAGCTAGAGATCAACCATGTGGTCCTTGCCACCACAGCCCTTTGGCTTTGGTGTCCTGTGGTCTTGTGTGGCAACAATGACCTCAGCCTAAGAGACAGCCATGGAATGAATAAACTTGGGGTTAGGTGTCTGGGTTTAGGTGCCCCCTTTGGTACTTGCCAGCTGTGTCACCTTGACAAAGTCACAGCACCTTATCTGGCGCCTGCATACACAGGAGACTCTGAGTAAGTATTTGTTGAATGAACACGCTCAGTTACCTTGCCCATCAGATAGGAATAGTAACACCTGTTTCCTAGGCTTGTCAAGAGAACATAGTTGTATGCAAAGTGTGGGGGTGATGCTGTTCTTTTTATTGTTTCCTCTCATAACAACACATTCTTACCTCTAACTTGGACTACCCTTGGACCCCCAGCTCAGGAGGGAGTCCGTGGATGACTTGAGGCAAGCTCTTGTCTAGGAAAATAAAACTTTCCTCTTGACCCTGGGCCGGTACCATCGCTCTGTGTATGCAGAACAGCATGCTCCCCCTTCTTTCATCACTGGAACTCAATTGCTATTGTTTAAGATGCCGCATTTGAACTTTGTTCCACCCAATATGTGTTGCAATGACAGCTCCAATAATAAATTGGTGCTTAATTAAGGTGGAGTTTTAATGAAGCAAATGATCCTGATTAAGACCTTTAGAAACTGGTGGCACCCGTTTTCGTGTGGACAGCACGAACCCCGGTGAACACAGGGACTCCCTCCTTAGATAATGGCAGGAGGGAGATGGTAGGGCCTGTTGAAAAGGCAGGTTTCTTAGTTTGTAGCTGAAGCACATGGAGATTTTGGAGGGAAACAGCTGCCAAATAGATGATTGCCATGGGTACAAAACAGTTTTTTCAGTTGGGCTGTACTGGAGAGAGGAGCCTGTGTGAACCATGGTTCTAGTACTGCTCTGTGGGCCCATGTTGTCCCTTTGTGTGTTCTTTAGTTCTCAGGGAAATGTAAGGGAAAGAATAGTCAGCAGTGCGTGCTTGAGAAGGAAAACCTTTCATTCTGAAATCATGGCCTTCCTACCTTTATTTGTTGTTAAAATATCATTTCTTTTAAAAGTGTTAGGAAATTGTACTTGTTTCTTTCATGTCCTTGTCAAAAATGAAAAAAATTATATATATATATTGAGAGTGATGTTATTTCTCTATGAAATTGCAAAGTTTAGGCACCTTGCCCTAGCCAGTTTTGCTCAGTGGATAGAGCACCGGCCTGAGGACTGAAGGGTTCCAGGTTCGATTCTGGCCAAGGGCACATGCCTGGATTGTGGGCTCGATCCCCAGTAGGGGGCGTGCAGGAGGCAGCTGATCAATGATTCTCATCATTGATGTTTCTATCTCTCTCTCCCTCTTCCCTCTCTGAAATGAATAAAGAAATATATATTTTTTAAAAAGTTTAGGCACCTCAAGTGCAGGTGACCTCAAAGAGCTAATAATCTTCAAACTACCCATGCTAATTTGGAGGATTTATGTTCTAAGAAAGATATGTGTGTTTTTTTTTTTTTAATTCTATCAGGTTGAAGAGCCTAATGCTTTTTCATGAGTATAGCCAACGCCAGTATACTGGGCACTACGCTAAGCATCAGGGAAGAGGCCGAAGGCTTTCAAAGCTGTGCATGGATCTCCTTGGTATATTTGGGTAGGGGGTAACTCCTTGTGTGCCTCTGCCACCCTACAGAGCATATAATAAGAAAAACCTAACTAGTCCATTTACTTTGTTAACTTGCAGAAAAGGCTGATATAACATAGTGCCGAGAGCAGTGCTGGCCCTGTGGCTCTCAGCCTGAGTTAACCTTGCCTGGGTTGTGACTACACGACCCTGCTTCCCCATTTTACCCTCTGGACCAGAAGTCCCAATGGGCCATCTATGTGGACAGCAACTGGTGATCTCATTGCAGCATATCAGTGAGGAAATGATGGGAGTTTGTAGAATTACTACACTTAGGTATTTGAAGTTTTGTAAGACTTGGCAGGCCAGGCTTTTACGACGTATGGCCTTTAGACATGTAACCTTACAATGTGCTTGCGGGCATGTCTGAGAGCTGCAGCCTGACAGAGGAGGACACAATTCCTGCCTGGACATGTGTCCTTAGAGGGGACAGCCGTAAAGCAGATGTTTCACAGTGCCCTGTGTGGTGCGAGGCATTCATAGGCGCTCTGTAAAACCTGGTGGAGTTGAAGGGGATTCTGGCTTCCCGTTGGCTAACAGCCCGGGTTTGAGGGACACATGGTCACTGTGCCCAGGCAATCCTCTGTCTGAGGGACGATTACAGCTCTTAAGTTTGGGGACCCTCAATCTGATAGAAGCCCACTCATCACAGTCTTTGAGTATCTAAAGCTATGCACGAATGCTCACAAAGTCGTAATTGAGGGGAAAATGGCAACAGGTGGTTTGTAAAGAAAATGAACACAGGGCAGGCGTAGAGTTTGCAAGCCTGTAGCATCGTTTATTTCTCTTAGACGCTGGGCCTGAGAGGTATCTCAGAGCTCGGCCCCCTGTTGGCTCCCTGTCTCCCCTCTCTCCAGCCCTCCTGGGTGAGCAGTGTGAAGAGGTGGCTGACTCTGGTGGTGAAAGGACAAAGCAGAAACATACTCCCCTCTCTCTCCCCTATCTTGCCTTGTAGGGCTGGGCCCTCAGCCCAAGCCCCCTCCTTTTCTGAGTGACCACAAGAATGCCGGTATTGACCTAACTTCCCCAACCACCACCTGAGTGGACCAATGAAGCTCCAGGAATGCAGCTAAAGTCCTGATAAGGCTATAGTGGGGGACGGCCCAAGCCTCAGAACTTCCTGACCTTTGTGCTGTAAGACCCTGATGAAAAACCCTGACCTAAATGACCAATCTCTGTAACCCACGTCACCCCCTAAGCCCACCCAAATAACTAGCCCTATATAACCTTTGTTCTCTTGGAACTCGGGGCTCTCTCTTGCATCCAGTAATGGAGGCGGGGGGGGGGGGGGAGGGGACCAAGCGAGCTTGTATTAAAGACTCTCTGCTTTTGCATCGGATTTGGTGCTCCCTGGTGGATCTTTGGGGGGTCTTGAAATCTGGGCATAACAGTGGCTAAGTGGGGAGAGCAGCTTAGAGGTCTGGGAGAGGCCAGGTCCCGAGTGGCTGACAGCTCTGGAACTCCTTCCCCAGGAAGCTTCCTGAGAGGTTCATCCCACCCACTGGTTCCATCTCCCTGGCCACTTTCCCTCTTCAGGACTGTAAGGAACAAGTGTACTGGTTCCAGCCTGCAAATCACACACCCAGAGTAGCCTTGTCTCCTTTTTCAAGTTATAACTGTCCTTGAGAGGATGGTCTTCATTGGTTCTTTACTCTGCGGCCTAAGTTTCATAGAGTTTATACCCCCTGGGGCTTGACCAGAACGTGTGGACTCTTGAGACCCTTTCAGGTTCTCCCGTGGCTCTTTGCGTGGAGGAGGACCACAGCTGAGTGGTTCATGAGTTCCCACATGGCTTGTGGGCTAGCATGCAGGGTGAGCAGTGCCCCTGGGACGTGCTTGCCTGGCTCAGCTGCTTCCCATGTGGACAGACTCTCAGTTCATGGACTGCTGTCACATGTGTGTCTTGTTTATTCCTCACAACAGTCCTGTGTGCTCAGTGATATTATATCCTCATTTCCCAAATGGGAAGCGGCTCATAGAGGCTAATGGGATTCTCAAACTCCCACAGCCGTGAAGTGGCAAAGCCAGAATTCAGACTCATATCTTCTGATCTTAAACTTTGCATTTTTTGCAAGCACTCTGTAGCTCTTCTTTTTAGGTCAGTACAGTATAGGCAGAATGAAGGGATGATGCCCAGTCGGGCTCCAGTCCTTGCCCTCTGGGAGACAGGGAACAGAATTTGCTCTCATGGATGCTCCCAGCTCCTGAGGGACAATTCCATGCACTGGGAGACTCAGGAGCTGGAAGGACATGCAGAGATCGTCCAAGAAAGCCCAACATTTGCAAAGATAGATGAAAAACTCAAGGCCCAGACAGGCTAAACTACTTCCCAAAGCTAAGACTAAACCAGGATCTCAGCTCCCCTTCCCCAGCACCTCCTCCTTCCCCCTCCTTCCCCGAGATCCACTATAGATTCAGGGTGTGACTTTCTGCTTTCTCCTGGCAAGAGAACTTCCAGTGTTGGCAGCGAGACCAGGGAGTAGTTAAAAATGACAGTAAAAGTATTTATTGATGAGCTGGGCCTGGGCGCTCTAGCCTCTGGGCCTGGAAGTAAATTGCTGATTTCACAAGGCCCTTTCACAGATGGGCAACTGCGGAGAGCCTGAAGGCTCAGGGCCTACCTCCTGAGCTCATACGCAAGCTTTACCAACAGGGAGGAGCAGTGAGCAGTCCTTGTGGGCTCCAGTCCTGCTCTTGGTCAGGCAGGGTCTCATGAGGCCTCGCAGGATTGTGTGCAGGGTGGTCCAAGAATGTTGGCTCCTTGACCAGCCAGTCCTTGACCAGCCAGTCCACTGAAATCCAGGGGTGGCTAATCCATGCTGTTTTAATTGGATCCCGAGGCAATGGAATCTGGTAATCAATGTGACAAAAGAAAAAGCACAAACACTTGAAACCCATCGCCTTTTAGGCTCTTCGGCTTAAAGCTTTAACAGAGATAACTAACGTCAATGTGCTTCTCCTTTGCTGGGTCACTGACAAGACAAGTGCCCTTTCTGTTTTGGTTTCAAACCCAATTTTTAAAAAAGATGCAAATGCCTTGAATGATGGAGATAAGTATAACTGATTGAAGCCTGGACTTCTCTTAAGATGTAAAATGGGATTCACAAAAGAAATAAAAATGCCACCGAATCTCTATACCACACTGCGATGTTCGCTCTCTTCTATCTCTGAAGTTCACAACGTTTTTCCCCCTTTTCTTACATTTTTATTCTCTGTTCTCACACAAACACCCATGGAATGCTTTCACTTTTGTTCTTAATTCATTTTCTTCCTCCCACTGTGGCCCTCTTGGGGAAAAAAGAAGCAAATGAGATGAGCACATTCAATTATTACAGGCTTCCTATTAGGAATATCTGTTTTGGAGAAGGAAGATGTCAAAAATTAACCACAGCATTTGGTAGTTGTCCAGCAAAAAGAAAATGAATAAAAATGTTTAGACTGTTATCATCCCTGTAGTCATGACCTTTGGGTAGGTCATAAGTCAACTTTGATCCTTAAGTGCTGCATTTGGGAATCCCCCTGAGGCTGCTGTGGGCTGTGGTGTGACTCCTCTCTCACCCACCGACTGGTAACTAGAATTTACTACTGAAAACCAGAATCTGGATCCAGTCTGTGTCTTGACCAGTAAACCTTGTTCCTCTGACTTGCTGGTTATCCTTCATTCTTCAAATGATACTCCTTATTTCAATAGCTGAACTTGTGGAAGTTAGGTAGATGACTTGGGACAAATCTTCCCACTGCTTAACAGGGTGGAAACTGTAATGACTTGGTTGCTAGGTCTTTATGGACTTCCTTTGGGTTTCTCCATGTGCTCAGAGACTTCTGAGGTGATGGCCTATGAAGCCACTGCCCAAATATGGAACAGATTTCTAGAGCCTTCCCTTCTGGCTAAAAGGGCCATCCAGGCAAGAGCAGATCCTGTTTAAATCTTATTATTCCAATCTAACTCAGGGCTGGGCCTCCACGTGAATATTTGCTAAATATTTGTTGATTAGCCAAAGAGGTGACGAGAATTTGGTCTCATATCCAAGGACAAATGTAATCTGATTTAGTTTTCCATGGAAAGTAGCTTAAATCAATTGTCCATGGCAAACTGCTCTCCCTGTCCATCCCCCACCTTTCACCCAAAGTGCCTGATTCTCCCATTGTCTCTGCTTCCTGTTTTTCAGAGTATCTCTTGGATCATGGCTTTCCAGTGACGCTGTCCTCCCACGGCCCAGTGGTCAGCTTTCTGGCCGGACCTGAAGCAGCACCAGGGAGGCTGTGAGGTTTGCTAGCCTCCGGTGTGTTCTGAACGGGAGGGATCAGAATCTTCTCTCTTCTGAGAAGGTTTTGGGGTCCTGTCGGGCCTGTGCTCTAAACCCGGCCCCAGCGCCAATGGCCTGCGAGCTTGGGCAAGGCGCTGTCTCCCAGGCCTCAGCGTCTTCACCTATGAAGGCCATCTGACTTATTCCCTGCAGGTTTCCTTTGGGCCCCTCCTCCCATGGCCCCTCTCTAAACAGAGGAAAGAGAGATGAGGAGGGGCAGAGGCAGTGACAAGGAAGGAACCAGATGGGATGACAAGACCATGAGCTGCTGGGAAAGAGCACAGACTCTCATCCTCCCCAGGCGCCAACCTCGGGCTCAAATCAGGGGCATTAGGGGGACTTCTCTCTCCAAGAGGATTCCTGGCCAGAGCTGAGTGTGGAGGAGGAGGGAAGGGTGCAGCAAGGGGACCGGTGAGGAAAGTTGGCTGGGTTATGAGCAACCTTGCAGAGTGTCATTACCCAAGGTGGGTATAATTGCAGGGGGTTAAGAAAGGCATGTGGGCAGGCTGGGTTGCTTTAGATTTTCCTATAATTAGTCTATGTCATTTTGAATCCAGAGAAGGATTAATTTGGCTCCTCAGTGCTCCTTGGCAGTGATTCCCCTAGGGTGGGGGGAACTGCCCCCTAATCTTCTAGGAGGTCATTCTGCTGTAAAAATGTAAAGAAAGAAAAGGTGGCCTCAGTACAAACTGAAAAGCAAAGAAAAAAAAGTCACTCATAATTCCAGTATCCAAATACAACTGATGTTAAAGTTTAGGTAACTCTTTTTACATTGCTCTTTTTTTCTTTTTATGCATACTTCCCCTATATATAAACGCTCGATTTTGGGTGCTGATTTTCCATGTGACATTTTCCATGTGACCCCCATATTTCTATGTCCCTTCATAGTCTCTGTAACCATTCATTTTAATGGTTGTGCTCTAGTGCCCACTCCTGTTGTTAGCACTTAGACCTTCCAGTTGTCCCTTGACCTCTGTACCCTTGAGGACTTGTTATTGAATTTCGTTATGTCATGGTTGTCTCTCAGGGACTTTATCTTCCTTCAGGTGCACAGTGTGGCCACATAGTAAGTGAGGAGAAAGGTTTGTTATATGAGGAACCCCCAACCCTTTACTTCTCGTCTCCCCTGATTCTCCTTGTGCAGAACCTGGTGACTCAGTTTCCCCAAGACTCTCTAAGACCACAGAGTCATCGTTTTCCCCCAAAGGTTGTTTTCATCTTGTCTCCTCAAATGCCATCTCTTCACAGACTTCCGGTCCAGGATTTCCTAGGGTTGTGTGGTCAGAAGCAACTGTTTAGTGTATGTGAGGAGGTATGGGGATGGGGCAGAGAAGGAGTCAACAGTTCAGTAGGAATTTGGAGAAGTCAGGTAGGATGTTGAGTGCAATGCCAGCCAAGAGCCAACGGGACAAGGAGATGCAGAGAAAAGAGCAACTGGGAGCACCTTGGAAGAAGCGGGCTTAGAGTGAGGATCGGAAAGCAGGGAAAACTGTGGGCAGGTTTGGCCGGGTTTGGACTTTGGCTCTCATATTGCCATTATATGTATGCATATGTATGCTTCCATGTGATATGTGTGCATATGTATATATCTATGTGTTGTGTGTACATGTGAGTATGTGTGTAAGTGTGTGTGTGATGTGTGTATATGTAGGTCTGTCTTCTCTCCTCCAAAGCCCTGCCCTCCATAGGGTTTAATATCTCTCCTCACACCCGACTCTTTCTCACAGAACCTGCCCCCCCTTTCCTGGGAAGACACGGGATTGCGGGCACTCTTCCCAAGCCCCAGGGATGCTCTCTGATTCTCACTTGTCAGCCAGCCCTCGGTGCCCACAGCAACTGCATTGTGTGGAACTAACTCACATCATTCTCCGTGGCAGTGGATTTGCCCTGATTATGTCATTCTTCTGCTAAACATCGTTAGTGCCCCCACATTAGATTGAAACCCAGATTTCTTAGTCCTAAAGGCCCGTTGTGGCCCAGGCTCTGCCCACGTCTGATTAGTTCCCTACAGGAGCATTCTGCTCCAGACAACCCATACCCCCGTTGAGCCAGGCTGCACTCAATGCCTTCATAGCTTTTCCTCGAATCTGTGAATGTCTTCTTTCCTTCATTTGTCTAACTTCGACTGACTTTCAATACAGCACCCAATATCACCTCTAAGAAGCCGTTCCTAACACCCAGTTTGATGGAGAGAGCATCTTCCAGCACAGGGATCCTGTCTTCCACTAGACTGAGGTCTCCTTGGAAGGGCAACCTTGTTCAATCATTGTCTTGCATCTCCAGCATCCAGCACAAGGCCTGGCGCAGCCCACAGTGAATGCTGATAGGATGGATGGATGAATGAATGCCTACTTCTGGAATCCTCAGTGGCCTGGATGTCAGGTATTTTAATCTAGGTGGGGAGGACATTAAGCGCCTGTCCTATTTTCACCTCCCTGACAAGATTGTTTGCCCCTGGAGGGCAGGAGTGGCCTGCAGCTCTTGGTAAACCTGGAGCCTGTGGACATACCAGGCACTGAGTCAATATTCATTGAGAGAAAAAGAAAGGAAGGAAGGAAGGAAGGAAGGAAAGAAGGAAGGAAGGAAAGAAAGAAGGAAGGAAGGAAGGAAGGAAGGAAGGAAGGAAGGAAGGAAGGAAGGAAGGAAGATAGCATAGGAAATATAGTCAACAATATTGTAATAAATATGGATGGTACCAGGTGGGTACTGGAAATATCAGGGGAAACACTTTGTACAGTATATGATTGTCTGACCACTCTGCTGTACACCTGAAACTAATACAAAATAATATTGGATGTAAACTGTGTTTGGGAAAGAAAATTTAAAGATAGAAAGAAGTAGAGAAGAGAGGGAGGGAGAGGAAGGACAGATTTGTTTCAGGATTTGTAACGCCACTGGTTCAAGTTTAGTGAGAATAAATGACTTTCCCATCCTCCCCAACTGTGGGTTTTCTGATCTAATTCTGGCAACTCCAAAATTTTATAGGGCCTGTTTGGTCCCCAAAGGGGGGAGATAATCGAGACTACATAGTTTTAGAAGTTTTTACATGGATGTCAGAAAGGTTTTCTGAATTATTGGTGTGGTTTGATTATCAAGATGACTGTGATATTAACATCTGACTGACTTACTCATGGTTTTAATTGCTCTCCATGATTAATTAGGACATTTCATTCCTCATAATCCCCCTGGATTATGGAAGAGTCACATAAAGTGAGGTGTGCTTTGCCCGGGCGAATCACAGCCTTCCTTATTTAATAGCTCTGCATCACTTCTTTTATTTTCTTTAGGAGAACAGTAGAGTTTGTGCTAGAACAGGTATTTGAATCCTGAGTTCTTTTCTTGTTAGTCTTGGAATTTGGAGCAAGTACGTGACCTTAATGCAGAATATGTGGGGCAATGAACACAATACAATTTACACACAGATGATGTATTATAGCATCCTATACCTGAAACCTATATAACCAATGCCACCCAATAAATCCAATCAAAAAACAGGATATAAAATAATACCAACCTCACAATTATTGGGTCAATATAGGAGAGAACTAAATTCCAACCCTGGGCTATGGAGTGGACATTTCTAATTGGGAGAAAAGATTAGGAAATGGAATCTGGAAATATAAACCACTCATTTGAGCATTTGAGAATGAATAGGGAGGAAAAAAGAGTCCTCCCCATTGCCCCTCCCTTAAAAAAGGATTTATTTACATTTGAAGACTGTGGATAGAGGGAGAAAACAATTATTTTACACATGTAAAATAATGGATGGTACTTTGCAAAGGGAATGAATAAAATGTTATTAAAAAGTTATTTTTGATCTTTGAAAGATCTTAATGGGTTTAATATTTTCATTTATTTGTTAATGTGGATAGATTGTCAAAGTAAAACTTTATTATCTCTTCAAGCCGTGAATAGTATATAAAGGTGATATTTTTATAAAATTTGATATATTTTCCAGAAATGTTTATAGCTATGCACCACTTTTTTAAATCCTCACCCATGGATATGCTTTTGGTGTGTTTTTTAAATTGATTTTAGAGAGAGAGGGAGAGAGAGAAAGAAACATTAAAGTGAGAAAGAAACATGTGAGAAACATCAATTGGTTGCCTCCCTGTGACCCAACCGGGGATTAAATCTGCAACCTTTTGGTGTATGGGATGATGCTCAGCCAACTGATCCACCTGGCCCGGGCCCAGTGCACCACTTTTAATGTGTATTAGAACAAACACCTTTTATCATTTATACTTTTAATGGATACTATTGCTTAGAATGAGGTAAAAGGAATAATATTTCAGTAATATACCTTTTAAAATAAATTTAGTGGCCGAAACCGGTTTGGCTCAGTGGATAGAGCGTCGGCCTGCGGACTGAGAGGTCCCAGGTTTGATCCCGGTCAGGGGCATGTACCTGGGTTGCGGGCATATCCCCAGTGGGAGATGTGCAGGAGGCAGCTGATGGATGTTTCTCTCTCATCGATGTTTCTAACTCTCTATCCCTCTCCCTTCCTCTCTGTAAAAAATCAATAAAATATATTAAAAAAATAAATAAATAAATAAAATAAATTTAGTGAAGGAAAAAAAAGAGTGAGTTGATCTAGAGAAACGTGTTAAATAATAATACAGGTGGTACATGGAATATGGGAAAAACTGAAGGAGGGAAGTGAATGACTGAGGTTTCCAAAACCCTCGACTACAACACGGGCCCTGCTGTTTTCCTTTGGAGGTTCCAGATACCCCCTTGGGAAATCAGATTGTGGTGCAGGAGTCCTACCCCATGCTCACCTGTGGGCAGGGGAAGGTTCAGAAGCCCAGCTCTCTCCCTGCTGAGATGGGCGCTGGACCTGAGGGAGATGGCCATTCAGGAGCTGACAGGTGGAATCCTGGTGTTATCACTCGCTAGCCATGGGCCCACACATCATGTTACTCAACCTTCTGAAACTATTTATGTGTAGAATGGATTTCCTTTGCCTATGTTATGTGGATGTCATAAGGATTAAACAAGGTCTATTATTAAGAAAAACTGCTGAACAATAGTAGGTATTTAATTAAATGATGGTGAACTGAGTGTATTTAAATTAGAGTGTAGACATTGGGTAGTAGTTCAGAGTGGGGCTTCATAATTGAAAAATAATTAAAATGGAAAGAGCTGAAAAAACTAATGCATTTCTTTTTGATGTGTTTCTTAAAATGAAAAACAAACAAGCAAAAGTGGGCCTTCATCCAGGGGCACACAATTTATAAGGTTCAGAATTATAGTCAAAAGGATGATGATCTTATGGGAAAATGTCAGGTGTCCATGAGGGGTTGAGGGTGGAGAATTGACCAAAGGAATGTTTCAGGGGCAGATTTTCTCCAGTGGGTTTGCCTTCCCCTTCCCGGTGGTTGATGTTGAATTAAGGGTCTGGCTAGCCTTGTCCCCTTTGTCCAATTCTCTTCTATGCTCTTCTCTGAGGCACTCATTCAGTACTTAGTGCTTTTGTTACTAATGACAGCAACTACTGTTTGTTGGGCACACACTGTGTGCCAAGCACTATGTTAATTGCTCTCCACCTGTTACTTCATTTAACCTCATCACCGCCCAGCCGGAGTGGCTCAGTTGGTTGAGCATCGTCCTGTATACTGAAAGGCTGCCGATTCCATTCCTGTCAGGGCACATACCTAGGTTGCAGGTTCGATCCCTTGTTGGAGCACTTACAGAAGGCAACTGATTGGTCTCTCTCTCTCTCTCTCTCTCTCTCTCTCTCTCTCTCTCTCTCTCTCTCTCTCTTCTTCCTTCCCTTCTTCCTTCCCTCCCTTCCTCCCTCCCTTTCTCTCTCTAAGCATGTCCTTGGGAGAGGATTTAAAAAATAAAATAAAACCCTGAGCACCTGTGGGACTAGTATTGCATTTTATAGATGACAGAAGTGAGGTCTGAGGAGCTTAAAGAACTTGCCCAAAGTGATATGCTCAGAAGTAAATGAGCCAGGGTTACAGCCAGGTCTGTCTGGCTCCCATCTCCATCCTTATGAAACTCTGTTATCCCGTGCGATACAATTCTGCACCAGCGTCAGTGTCAGCAGATGTTTTCTGAGAGCTGTCTAGCTGTCACACAATCGTATAGACCAGTGGTTCTCAACCTTCCCAATGCCGCGACCCTTTAATATAGTTTCTCATGTTGTGGTGACCCCCAACCATAAAATTATTTTCGTTGCTACTTCATAACTGTAATTTTGCTACTCTTATGAATCGTAATGTAAATATCTGATATGCAGGATGTATTTTCATTGTTACAAATTGAACATAATTAAAGCATAGTGATTAATCACAAAAACAATATGTAATTATATATGTATTTTCCGATGGTCTTAGGCGACCCCTGTGAAAGGGTCGTGCGACCTCCAAAGGGGTCGCGACCCACAGGTTGAGAACCGCTGGTATAGACAGAGACTCGCATGCACACACACAGACATTCCCCTGCCTTTGTGAAACGCATTCTAGCCCAGTGGGGACAAGGACTGGGCTTTATGTAAATGCTGGGCAGATCACTCCACACTATCTGACCTCAGCTTCCTCATCTACACTGTGAGAGGTCTGGAATGGCTCATCTCCAAAGTTCCCCCTCGCTTTGGTAGGACTGTGAACTCCATGAGGGAAGAACTAGTGTTTCCAAAATCCTAGAGTTCCTCGCACAAAAATGCTGACAGCCTGACTGGCCCCTTGTTTGGTGGATCTTCTCACATTGAGGCCACTGGCATTGGGTTGAGGGAGCATGTAGAGAGTTCAGCCCAAGACAACTTTGGGTCCGAAGGTCACTTTGCTGGTTTGGTCCATCAGTCTTGGGGATCTTCCAGATCGAGCTCTCGGAGGAACCCTAAGAAACTGAAATTAAAGCTGGTGTATTAAGCTTCCATAATAGAATAGGGGAGACTGTTGGGCCTCCCGTCAGCAGGGGAAGCCCAGGCTTTCGGACTCCCAGTTACTCTTGCTTTGGGTTGAATGTAAAGGAGGTTCCCCACCACGCGTGGTATTACCTGTTCCAAGAAGCCTCTTCCAACACTAGGTTATGTGACTCCTTCCTGAGCCCTTATAACATTCTGGGCTTATTATTTAAGGAAAAATAATCATTTTCATAATATATTTACAATATATATTAGTGTAGGTTTTCCTCACTGGACTAAGAACTCCTTGAGGGTAGAACCGAAACTTCTAGATCATCAGACCTCTAGTACTTAGTCCGGTGTCCATCATGCAGTGGTGTCCTATAAGTGTGGGTTAAACAAACTGATGGGGGACATCATAACCAAGGATGTATCTGCGTTTGGTCCCAGGAGAATGTTATTTCATTGGAAGAGGAGCTTGCCCTGGTGAGGAAGTCATCCAGCCCTGCTTGGGAGCCCATCCTGGTGCCACTACCATCATTATCATCACCACTTACGACTAGGCTACAGACAGGACATATAAGAGTAGATGCCACACTTAACCCAGGCCTTTTTCAGCGTAGCATTAGGTCTTGGAAACCTAATACAATCCAGAGGAAGGCACCAGGAAGACACAAGAGCAGGGTAACATTAATTGCTGCTAATGGTGCCTAATTCCCCAGTGAATCAAACATGAGACAATAGAGGTGCTTCAGCCAAACCCTTGGCTGATGGAAATGGAATTAGCCTGGTTCAAGTCCAAATTATTTGTTGTCTTTGCTGGAATGAGTCTCAGAAATGCCACAGAGTTCCAGAGATGCCACGGCTGTTGTGTTTACTCTGTTTGGACAGGCCATTAGAGGCACAACGATTGTTTTTCTTTTAAATAAATTGTTTTCTGATTCCTGAGCCTGGCAGAACAGGATAAGTGTCCCTCAGCAGGGCTCGGTGTCTGTGGGGGTGTTGGGCCAGGTGTGGCTGGTGAGGCCTTCTTCCACCACTGGGATATGGCCTCACACTCCTACTGGGTGACCTCTCCACCGGGGTCCCCATTTTACCCTTGAGGAAATGGAGGCAGAAAGAAGCCATGCAATTACTTGGGGTCTCAAGCCCTAAGTGACAGATCCTTTACACAGGTGGGGAGGCTAAGTCAGTCCATGTATCCTCTTAGTACTCCAATCAGCACATATAAAACAGTCAATAAATGCTAGCATTATTCTGGGGCTATTGGTGATGATTAGGGCCAGAGAATTATGGTTACCTTTACTCTTACTACCCTCAGATGGTGATGGAGCTCATGTCTGGGGCGTTCATTTTGCTTCTGTTAACAAAATGGTAAGGAAACTGGCATGTCAAGCCTTGGTTGAACAATCTACCCTATTCTGTTCTATAGCCACAGACCACATTCTTAAACTTTGAGGGGACATAGGTTGTCATAATTAGCAACCCGGTGTCTATACACACATAACATAAATGCAAATATAGTTAAATGCAAATATGGATGCATAGAAATTCCCACTTGTGCTGGAGCAGAAGCAGGTGGGGGAGGAGCTGAGTTATGCTGGGCGCCCAGGAAAGAGACTGATGGGGGGCCCGGTACCTGAGACTTGAAGGTGAGAGATCTTGGGTTGAGCTGTTGGCGTGTTGGAGGCGGACTAAAGAGGAATTGCCTTCTGACCCAGCAAATTCTACAGGGGCCAGGAGGAAATGGCACCCAGGCCCTCACAACATTTACTCTGGGATGGAAGCTGGAGATAGACATGAGGAAGGCACACTTCTCTCCGCCCCACCCCTCCAGGATCCCCCATTATTGCACAGAGGATGGACATTAGAACAATGATTGCACTACAGGTTGGCACACAAGGACATACAAAGTGTGGTGGGGTCCTTATAGAGTTTGAGCCCAGAATATGTCAGAGGGACTATGAGGGTGGGGGAGGAATTCGAGGCAGAGGAAAGAGCAGGCACGAAGGCCTGGGTGTGACGCAGCAGGACACCTACAGGCCACTGCAGGATCCTGCAGGACAGCTCTTAGGGAGGGCACATGCCTGGGTGGAGAGCAAGGCAAGTCGTATCACGGAGGGGGCGGAAAGCCATATTTAGGAGTTTTGACTTTTACCTTCAAGGATACAAACAGCCACCAAGGACTTTTAGGAAAGAAAGAAGCATGATTATATCTTAAATTTCCAAACCAAGCTGTCTCTTCCAATATTGGCATCCCAGCGAAAAGCTGAATGAGGTGGCAGTGGGCTTGTCAGAGAGAGAGCACAGTGGAGCTGGGGACCAGGCAGGGCTGGCGGGGGCCCCAGGAAGTGATGACCGGGTTTGACTGGTGACCTTGGCCTGTCTGACCATGTCCTGTGGAACAAACAAATCCTTGAATGCCTTTGTCCTGACGAGCACAGAGCTGCTTCACTTAATCCTTAAACTAACTTGTGATTTTGGCATTGCTTCTCCCATCGTGCAGCTGAGTAAATGAAGGCGCAGGGTGGCTGAGGAGGTGCCTCCGGCCGGGCAGGTGTGAGTGCGTGTTCATGTGGAGCCCTGAGGGGTCCAGGCCCCGGCTTGGTCCTCATCCTCGAGGGCCAGGGGAAGGGAGTGGAGCTTATGACGCCCAGTTTCCCCTGGAGCATCTCCTTGGGCAGCTGCGGAATGCTCATTCTCATACCCATTCGGTGTCTGCTGAGGAGGAGGGTGTGGGGAGGCCCAGGAAGCCTGTGTGTTTCCAGGCTCCCTGTCCCCCAGGGCGGAGGCAGCAGGGTGGACCCCCAGGTTGGTAGGGAGATGAGGGGCCCATGGCTTTCATCACAAGGGAAAGCCTAGATCAGCACATATCCATCTCTCCTTCTGGAAAAACCGCTCCCAGGACATGCCTGACTGCCAGTAACACTCAGCAGTTGGGCAACCTGGCCCCTCAGGGGCTGCCTTTCTTCTGCAGTTTCCGTGATGAGAAAAAAAAAAGGGATTTCTTAACCACTCAGCTGTAGGAATCAATGGGTGGAGGGGACTATGGTGAAATGGGGTCCAGCCCCACCCCACCCTGCAGGGCTGCCTGCTGTAGCAGGACCCTGGGTCTTGGGAACTCTGTAGGCAGCCGCACCTCTGGGGTTCGGAGAGTGGGATGCCTTCTACCCGAATTCTTTGGTTCTTCTGATACCTTAACTTATCCCATACAGTGTGCCAGCCACCTTGATGAGGGTTTTACAACTGGACCTGATTTTGTCTCCTCAATAACCCTGAGAAGTAGGTACTGATTTATTTATTTATTTAATATATATTTTTTTATTTCAGAGAGGGAGAAAGAGAGAGATGATGAGAGAATCACTGATCGGCTGCCACCTGCATGCTCCCTATTGGGGATTGAGCCTGCAACCTGGGCATATGCCCTTGACCAGAATTGAATCTGGAGCCCTTCAGTCTGTAGCTCTATCCACTGAGCCAAACCGGCTAGGGCAGTACTGATTTCTTTATTTGCCGGATAACAATATATGATGCACATTACCATGAATGTCCATCTGATGCCATGTCCATTGCCATTCAATGAACACAGGTGCAGTTCTGGATGCTGGGAAGACAGCAGAGAACGTGGCCACGCGGATCTGGTGCAGGATCTAATGGCATAATGGGCATCAGTGTATTTGATAGACCAGAAAGTGCCACATGTCTCCAGGGCAGTGGTCAGCAAACTCATTAGTCAACAGAGCCAAAAATCAATAGTACAATGATTGAAATTTCTTTTGAGAGCCAAAATTTTTAAACTTAAACTATATAGGTAGGTACATTGTTATTAACTTAATTACGGTACTCCTAAGGCTTAGGAAGAGCCACACTCAAGGGCTAAAGAGCCGCATGTGGCTCGCGAGCCGCAGTTTGCTGACCACGGCTCTAGGGCCATCCTGGCAGGAGTAAAGGCTCAGTACACTTCAAAAGTTGGATGACATTACCCCATGTGGTTTAGGAAACCTGTCACTTGTGACTGCCCCACCACAGGTCTTAAATCAGATGACTGGGGATCTGGGCCTTCAGACAGAACACTACTGGTTGCCCAATTTTCACAAGCTGTGTGGGTTCACCCCCCTCACCCCATTCAGCTCCTTCCACAGTGCCCTTCCTGGGCTGGGAGGATGCTTAGCAAAGGAAGGCCAGGTCCCTGCAGCCCCTCATCCTGGGGTGAGACTGAGGACTGGCCCCATCTCCTTGGTGCTGAGAAGCAGCCCATGGGGAGAGCTGGGGTATTCATGACTTAAGTTGGAATTCACTGGTTTGTGTCTGTGATGAATGGTTATCTTTGTTTCTTGTGATGCTTTAGTCAAAAACTGTTTATTATTATTTGTTTACTAATATACCGTCCTCGAACCCATAGCAAAGGCTGCTGATGTTACAAGATTTATGAAATAGAAACAGAAAACCAGAACCAAAGAAAGGATGACAGATCAGATACAGGAAACAAACAGTTTCATTTTTTATTTTTTAAATATATTTTATTGATTTTTTTACAGAGAGGAAGGGAGAGAGAAGCATCAATCAGCTGCCTCCTGCACATCCCCTACTGGGGATGTGCCTGCAACCAAGGTACATGTCCTTGACCAGAATCGAACCTGGGACCCTTTAGTCCCCAGGCCAACGCTCTATCCAGTGAGCCAAACCGGCTAGGGCTCTTTTTTATTTTTAAATATACTTTTAATGATTTCAGAGAAGAAGGGAGAGGGAGAGAGGGATAGAAACATCAATGATGAGAAAGAATCATTGATCAGCTGCCTCTTGCACACCCCCCACTGGGGATCAAGCCCACAACCCGGGCATGTGCCCTTGACCGGAATCGAAACTAGGACCCTTTAGTCCGCAGGCCGATGCTCTATCCACTGAGCCAAACCGGTTAGGGCTTCTTTATCATTTTAAAACAATGAACAAAGTATATGTAACCTTCTATTACAAAGAACATTTTGCATGCTTACTTAGAACATTTTGTAAAATATAGAATACATCAATGTAAAATAAAATAAGCCTGTGGGCCTAAGTTACACTGGTGTTTATTTTTGAGCATGTAATTCTGTATTTATTATTTTAAAGAGCCACTTAACAATAACATAATTCTTCTATACCATGTTTTAATGATTGAATAATATTCCATTGCACGGATATACCTCAATTTATTTAATCAGTGTTCTATTGCTGATGGTTTACATTATTGCCTTTTCCCTGCTTTCATACAGTTGTTGCAGTAAGTGTCCTTATATATCTAAGTTCTTCAACATTGCCCATCGTTTTTTTAGGGTAAATTCCTAGAAGCAGGATCCCGGGGTCACAGCACGTCCATATGTTTTATGCACAGGCAAGGACACAGGTTCTGGAATGAGACCACGTAGGACTGACACCCTTGGCCATCAGCCAGCCGCATGGCCTTGGAGGGCCTGGCAGGCCCGTGGCTTCCTCCCTGGTGAGTTGGAATACTAACAACCTCCTTTACTGGGTTGGTTGCTATGCGATGCATATGGCTCAATACATGGTAAGCCCTTAGATCCTGGCCTGTGCACAGTGAGCACAAAACTCTCAGCTATTATTATTGTTGTTATCATTGCCAACTTGTCCTCCTGAAAGAGTGTCCCAATTTAACTCCCACAAGCATTGTATGAGCGTTTATTTCCACACACCTTTGTCAATACTGGGTGTTATCATTCCTTATTATTTCATTGTTTGCCAATCTGATAGGCTTTAATTTTACTGCTTTAATTACTAGTGATAAGCATTTTTTGATGTCTTCATTCATTAGTAAATTTTCTGTTCATGCTTTCCCCCCCCCCTGTTTTAGTGGGGTACAAGACTTCTTATGGATTTCTTTAATATAGTAAGGTCTTCAATTTTCTTTCTATCTATGGACATGAAAATTGTATTTTTCCTTGTTGCTCTTGCCTGTGCTATACACTGAAAAGCCTACCATGAGATGTTACCTATATTTTTGCAATTTTTAATTTTTTTAATAATTTTTTACTTTTACCTTTAGACTTTTAATAAAATTAATTTGTAATTTTAATAGTTAACTTCCCCACTTTAAAAAATTATTTGTCAATTAATTACGATAGACTAAATTCTATATTCTTGGTTGGTTTCTTGGCTGTTTCCTCTGTTCCATTAATCTCTATGTCTTTTTCTATGCTTGTGTTTTAAATTCTTATTGCTTTATAAAACACTTTGATGTCTATCAGTACAAGTCCCCTTCCACTAATTTTTTGGGGGGAAATATTTTCTTGGCTATTATCATTTGACTATTTGTATAAATAAACTGGAATAATTTTGTCACTTCTAAGAAGAATACTTATTTTGATTAGAATTTCATTCGTTTTATAAATTAATTTGGGGAGAATTGGTATTTTTCCTGCTTTTGCATTTTCCTGCTTAGAAACATGAAAGCTATTTCTTATTTAATCAAGAAATTTTAAAGTAAACTTTTAATTTTAGAATAGTTTTAGATTCACAGAAAAGTTGCAAAATAGTAAAATAGTATAGCATTGCTATGTACCCTGCACTCAGTTTTTCCCATTGTTAACATCTTACCTTATTGTAGTATATTTGTCACAATTAATGAACCAGTATTGGCCTATATTATTAACTAATGTCCATACTTTATTTGGATTTAATTGTTGTTTTTTTCCAACATCCTTTTTCCATCCCAGTGTCCTGTTCAGGATGCCACATTAGTTGCTATGTCTCCTTGGGCCTGTCTAGATTATGACAGCTTCTCAGAATTTGCTCGTTTTTGTTAAACTTGACCATGTTGAGGAGTGCTGGTTAGGTATTTTGTAGTTTGTCTGATGTTTCTTCACCTTTATTTCACAAACTGTGAAAACAGATTAGAATTGACATTGTTTTTTAGGTCATGGTAACTAAGACAAAAAGGAGTCTTCCCCCCTTTCTCCTCCTCCTCCTCCTCCTCCTTCTCCTTATAAAGAAACTAGAAGCCCAGTGCACGAATTTGTGCACAGGTGGGTCCCTCTGGGTGGCCTCTGGGGATCAGGCTGAAACCCACATTCTACCTTCCATTCACGCTCATCCCGGCCCCACTGCACATGCCGTGGGCTCGTGCCCAATCAGTCCCAATAGGGAGAGCATCTGGCGCCCTCCCGAGGGTAGTGGCCTGTGAGATAGGCCGAAACCGGCTCTCCAACATCCCCTGAGAGGTCTCAGATTGTGAGAGGGTACAGGCCAGGCCAAGGGACCCAACCGGGGCACGATCGGGGCCAGGGAGGGAACACGGGAGGGCTCCAGGGCGTGTCCAGCCCATCTCGCTCAGTCCTGATCGGCTGGACCCCAGCAGCAAGCTAACCTACCAGTCGAAGCATCTGCCCCCTGGTGGTCAGCACACATCATAGCAACTGATTGACCCGTCAACTGCCCCCTGGTGGTCAGTGCACATCATAGCAAGCAGTTGAATGGCCTTAGCCTATCATTAGCATATTACACTTTGATTGGTTGAACAGTTGACCGGTCACTGGACGACCGGACACTTAGCACATTAGGCTTTTATTATATAGGATGTCTATTTTGGAGACCTTACAAAAGAGGCATTGGGTGACATGGAGCACCCATTCTTCATCGAGAGAGTAGTAACATACAAATACAGGGTCTCATGGGTCCCTTTCTTCAAGACCTGTATAAAATCTCAGGTCAGCACATGAAGTGTGGGCCCAAGGGAGGTCATTTTTTGAGCAGTTAGGTAACACATTTGACAAGTCTTACACTTGCCTAGCTTGTCCCCCAGCTACAACCTAGAGGAGAAGAGCAGTTAGATAGCAACTTCCTCAGACGACCAGTGTTTAGGAACAAAGTCAAGCTGCTGGGCTCCAAATGCCAGCTCCATCTCCTCACTAGTGCTCTACGTGGACATCTCTGAACCATGGAGTCCTCATCTCAGGTGGAGAAAATGACAGCCCCTGCGTAGAGAGCCATGGTATGGATCAGATGAGATGGCACACCATAACCGAGTGACAGTGTTGGCTATGGTCACCATGTTTTTCTCTTGGGTGAGCCTCCCCATGGGTTCTGGACCTCTAAGGTCAGAAGCTACACTCTCAGATACATACTTGAGGAACTGGTGAATGTATTTGGAAACCAGATGAGTAGGGCGCAGGCTTGATGATTTATGATGAAAATTGAGATGTCAAACCAGTGCTTAAACCTACATGAAAGCCTATCTGTATGGAAAGGCTGAGTTTTCTTGATGAAGCAACTGAGGGTTCTAACCCTTATAAAGATCCTTGGCTGAGTCCCCAGTCTTCGGTTCCACGGTACAAGCAGAATTTATTTTGTCCTGGAAACAAAAGTTTGATCTCAGAAATCCCTTAGCAAGGCCCTCCTGGACCTGAGCCAACTGGCCTCTCTCAGGACCCCTGTTTTGAATCAGCTGCAGAATTGTCTCCCATCACCATCCCTTCACCAACCCCTTCTAGGATGATGCATAAGTTTGCTTCATGGAATTACTGAGTCAACTGAATTTTGGAGAAAATCTGCCAAAGATGACCACTTTCAGTAATGATCAATTCATAATTTGATCCTTTTAGTCTCAGGTAATAATTAGATTCCAGGACCTAGTCCCTTGAGGCTTTACCTGAATCACAATATAGAACTACATCACCCAGTTCCAATTCTGCATGGCCTGAAGGCATACATTCATTACATCCATAAATGTTAATACATTGTTAGTGTAATTATGAGGGGGATGCTATAACATTGCCATATTTATGAACACTTGTAAATAGCCTACACCTGAAATGTGGCAGTTATATAGAGATTTGAACGTTGCCCAACATTAAGGACTCAGCACTTAACCCTCGTCTTCTTGAGTGCCTGAGCTCATGGCGGGTTTTGACCAGCAGAGACTGAATCCTGTTTGTGTTTTTGGGTTTATGCCTGGGTTTGGAGTCACCGTATTGAGTCTTCGAGTCTTTGATGTTCGGAACTTTATGAGCTGGATGAAAGCTTTGTGGGCACATATTTCACTATCTTCATCTCATAAACCAGGACACTGAGAACACGAGTGACTTCCACATAAGTTATAAGTCCCAGGAATTAAAGATTAAGCTGAAGCTAGGGTCTGGGGTCCAATTTTTTTCAAGTCCCACAGCTCAGCTATCCCTTTTGTGAATTCACTTCCTCACCCACCTGGGCAGAGTTGCTCTCCCCCTCCTGTGGCCACCTTTATAAGCTAGACATTTTTCTAACATGGTATTTCTTTCATCATAGTATATATTTTTTTCTGTTTCTTGTGTTTGCCTCTTCTGGCTGACTTTGAGCCCCTTAGGGCATCACCTTTGTCTTATTCATTTTTGAATTCCTAGGGCTCAATGCCAGGCCCAGAAGGCTCCCATTGGATGCGTATAAAATGAATGAACAGACGGACAGGCCATGCCAGTTTCACCAGTAATCTGCATTTATATTTAGCTGCCAAGCATTCTTTATACCCAGATTTGCCACGAGGTAGCAGTGTGGAGCTGGGGACTCAGGCCTTCCTATCTTGGGACCTTGTACCTGGGTGTTCTGGCTGAAGTCCCCCATTATTTCATCTGTGTAGGGGTGGTTTTTCACTCTAGAGTCCTTCCTGCCTCCTGCCTAGAGCAAGTAGATGCCAGAAGGGACCAGAAAGGATATCAACTACAGTCCCATCCTTTCACAGACAAGGGGGTTGAATGGACTTCATGTCCCCGGTTCTTGTGCCTGTCCAGGAGCAGAACCCAGAGGGCAGGCAGGTGGGTTCTGACAACTTGATTCATATAAAGCTGAAACGAAGTGATCCTTTTATACTATTGAGACCATGGGTGGAATAGTCATGGAGACTCGCCCACTTTTGGCTTTAGCAACAGCTGGGACTAATGAGCACTAAGGTGGATTTGTCACCTGGATATTTTAGTAGAAGCAATGATAATTGTTAACTGGACCTCCTTCTTGCTGCCTCACATCCGGCCCCTCCTCACAGCCTGTCAAAAAACACCTTGCACAACTGTCCTCTTTTTCCAGATGCACTTGGGGCAACTCTTTGCATGAGTCAGCTCCACTGAGTGGTGTCATCACGCAAGTGGATGTGTCCTCAGCAGTGTCACCTGGGGTCTGGGGAGCTGGGGACGAGGGTGGGGCACTGAAGTGTGGTGGCCCTGATGAGGACTTTACCGGGGATGTGGGAACACAGGACAGGCCCACATTCCTGGAAGTCTGGCATCATCCCAAGTTCTTGACCCCCACCCCACCCCTGACTCCAAAATTCTTGCATTAAAATTGGGTCAAGGTAAATACAGGTGATGGTGTTGGTGGTAGGAATATGAAGCTGCAATGATGTAAGAATTGGGAAGGTCAGAATCAATGTTTTAACCCCAGCCTGAGTTAGCCTTCAGTCAAGTATTCAGTATATGGGTGGAAAAACACTTGCCTTGTTTTGGATGGGCCTCTTAAAAGATGTATACGAAGTTTGTCAGATTTTGTTTGTTTTCAACCACATCTTCTTAAAGACCACAGTTTGGAGGGAATGAGGATGAAGGTGGGTGAGATGGATATTCTAAAACTTTGTAGGAACATTAGCAGGTTGGGGGCTTCTGAGGCTAAGATTGGGGCTCTTTTCCTTGCCCCTCAAACAGGGGGTGGCCTTAGGGCCAGAACTGTGTGTTCCCACTCGCTCTAGAGGCCCCAGAGGGTTGGGTCTCCCTGAGATTAGCTGTGCCCCATCTCCAAGGGGGGTCCTGATGGTAAGGACTGGATCGCCAGACAGGATGAGTCCTCCAACACCAGATGAAATCTATGGCCACTCAGGCTTTAGACTAAGGACCCTGTGATGGACAAAAATGGTGGAGGTGCATTACCAATGGGCAAAACTGTCACTTCCCTCTGCCTCTGTGGTCAGTAGGAACTGTGGGTCAGGCTCAGGCAGTAGGCCAAGGGCAAAGGAACAACATTGGTCCCAGCACCCAGAGCCAGCTGCACCAGGCCTGAGGGAGGGCCAGTGCTGTGTGTGTGTGTGTGTGTGTGTGTGTGTGTGTGTGTGTGTTTTATATGCATGTGCATGTTGTATGTGTTTGTGCACATGTGTGTATATGTGTGTGGTGTGTGTCCTGGAGTGGCACATGGGCGGAGCCTGCAAACCTCATACATGTGTGAGGCTCTAGAGGGTGAGGAGGAGGAGGTGCCCCTGTTCCAGGAGGACAATGTGGGGCAGAGAGGTGGGTTGGGTGGGGTGAACTCTGTGGTGCAGGCCCACGTGGCATCTGACGATGGCCTGAAGCACGGGAACCATTTGGACCTGATTCAACCGCTGGTGTTAAAGGCTCAGGCGGGGCTGCCTTTGTACCTGGGCACAGAGTTCTGGATCCACCCATGGAAGCCCTATAAATGGGAGCCCAGGCTTCAGTGCTGGCTTCTCCCTTCTCAGCCCTGCATCTGCTCTCCAGCCGGCCCACATCTGACACCTGCAGCCAGACATCCGTGCGCAGCTTGGGAGGCCATGGAAGCCCTCTCTGAAGAATTAGCATGTGAGCTGAGATCTAAATAATGAGGCAGCCAGACCCAGTGTTTTAATGTATGTTTTCTTTGATTTTTAGAGAGAGAGGAAGGGAGAGGGAGAGAGAGATAGGAACATCAATGATGAGAGAGAATCATTGATCGGCTGCCTCCTGCATACCCCCTATGGAGGATCTAGCCCGCAAACTGGGTATGTGCCCTGACCGGGAATCCAACCATGACCTCCTGGTCCATGGGTCAATGCTCAACCACTGAGCCACACTGGCCAGGAAAGACCTATTTTTTTTTAAGCACTCCAGACCTCAGTTGCTTTCCTCCTCCCTCTCTACCCCCAATCTTCTACTCTCTACTGGATCATTTCTTAGTGTTTATCCTAAAGAAAAAAAAAAAGCAGCAAAAGTTTCCTAGAGTCCTAGTTTCCCTCCAGCTATCACCCCATTTCTCTGTTCATGTTCACAGCCAAGCATCTTGAAAGAACAGTCCACACCTTGCCTTTGCACCTCCCTTCGGTTCCTCAGTCCCCCCACCCCCATTCTATTCTGGCTTCTAGGCCCTCACACAGACAACTCTTGTCAAGCGCACCAGTGATCTTCCTTGTGTGTCGATTCATCAATTCTCCTGGCTTTCTTGGACTCCTCTCTTCTTGGGTCTCCCTAGTCCCTGCCCTCGTTCATTGGATGCTCCATCAGCTGGCCACAGGCTCCTCCACTGTCCAGCCTTGAGATTCTGCAGTGTCTCGACTCAAAGGGGCTGCTTCTCTTCTTCCTGGGTGATCTCTGCCACTCCCATGTTTATATTTCTGACCCCAATATCTCTGAGGGGTCAGAGATATCCAAATATCCCCTAGCTTCACCTCTTTGTAAATGCTCCACCATTCACAAACCTGGAGGTATTTCTACTTTTTTTTTTCTTCCCTTCACTCCACATACTGAATTCACCTGTTAATTTTTCCTACAAAACATTTCTCAGACCCAGCCTGCTTTGTCTCCACTGCTGCCATCTGTCATCTTTACCCGTAACTATAGCAACACATCCTTTCTTGCTTGATCTCTTGTTCATCCTTTATCCATGTTGCACATGGGATCATCCTTTAAAACCTTGAATCAAATAAAATGTCTCTTCTCTGCTTAAAATCTTTCAGGGTCTTTTCCCTAACATTATATACATGTTGTTTGAGATCTGGTGGGAAACATGTTTATTCATATATACAAGCATACACATGTGTGTGTACATATTCACCCTGGCCTGATGTTCCCACACCAAGATACCCTGATAGTTAGGTTTCTGGGACTCACCAGTGTCTGGCATACCCAGTAGCGAGGATAGAGCCTTGCCTGTAATTGGTGTTCACAAATACATGCTGAATGATAGGTTAGTGAAGGAAGTTTATTCGATATCTGACTGAGCTCTGCTGAATGGCAAGAGGTGATCAATGTTAGCATCAGCTTTGGAGGTGATATGAAGGACATCTACTTTAAGTATAGTGCAGGCTCTGGGGCCAGGTGCCCAATGTGGAGCTCAGCTTTCTCGATTATCTGCGAAACCCTGAGTAAGTTACTTAACTTCTCTGAGCCTTAGTTTCTTGTCTATAAAACAGTGGTAATAAGATGGCCTACTTCTTGTGGTGATTGCTATTATTGTTCATTTTTAGTACCTCAACTCTACCTGCTGCAGGAATGACTCTGCAACATTCCTGGCAGGTAGTTTTGCAATTCTCGTGATAGGGAATGCTGTCCCTGAAATCTTGAGCTACTTCTCACAAAATTCCAAGCTATTTATTGTAGGCTTGGCCTCCTTCATTAGCATGGAACTATGATAATAGTAGCTCTACGCTGAGGTAATGAAAGGATGATCTGGGACCCAATTCTAATGTGTGTGTGGAGGGGGAGGGGGGGTTCTCCGACAGCAGCTAGATGTCCTAACATCTCAACTCAATTCTGACACTATCTACCTGGAGATACTGATACCATTGTAATTATCTAGTTGTTAATAATAGCAAAGGAGCAGAGGGGGGAGCCAGACATTATGGGCATGTTGTTTGGGCAGCTTCACAAGGAAGCTGCAACTTTGCACTCCCCAGGGAACCACCAGCCTATCCCCTGCAGAACACTGGGGGAAGGGATCCAACAAAGGAGAGATAGATGCATGCCCAGTAAAGCTGGGGTGACATAGGGAAGGTAAGTCACACCTGGGAGCACAAATCATTGTTCAGAGTGGATGTGGCCCCTGCAAGTGCGTGAAAATGTGGGGATACATAATCCCCTAAACAGAGTTCTCTCTCCTTGCTCTTGTGCTCTTAGCACACTCTTGGCTTCCTTGCATTCGCCCATGCGCCCTCCATAGCCATGTGGACGCATGGACCCCCATGCAACGGGCTGACGGGTGGTACTGGGGAAACACAAATTAAGCCTGCCTGATGCGGCATGGGACTGTGCCAATGTGGAAAGTAAACTCTGGGCACTGGTTCTGATTTTAGCCCCGCTAAAGGCAAATGGGACTCGTCCTTGGCGGGACTGAGGGAAATGAAACATTGGGAACTCAGGGATGTAATTCCACAAAAATAAAGCTTTGTACAACATCGCATCCTCATCCTCCCATGTGAGTCTCAGAAAAGTCTTTTTCTTGGGATATTGCAAGAAACCCACCCCCACAAGCAACCGGGGGAGACGAGGACCCCTCTCCTTCCTTAACAATAGCATCAGATTGCACAGGTGAGGGATCAGTCCCACAAGATTGCCCCTTCCCTCCCACACACATTTCAGATGCTAGCCAGTAGTTCAGGTTTTACCTATAACATTGACCAACTGGCTGTACATCAGAGGTGCCCACAATCCCCTCCTTGGGTTCCATTAATTTGGTACAGCAGCTCACAGAACTCAGAGAAATATTTTACTTCCTAAGTTTACTGGTTTATTATGAAAGGATATAACTCAGGAACATCCAGATGGAAGAGGTGTATAGGGCAATGTGTGGGGAAAGGGCGGGAGCTTCCACGCTCACTTCTAGCACACCACTCTCCCCCAGTCGCCATGTGTCCAACCTGCTCTTTTGGGTTTTGTAGGGCTAGCTGCCGGCATCATAGCATGTTGAGGTAGGTTTTGCGGTGAGCACATGAAATATACGAACACCACTATACCTACATTGCAGGCACAGAAAGTGGAGAATAAAGTCCACCTTGGGTTGGAGGTTTCAGTATTAAAATGAGGGTATAATGAGAAACATTCCCACTGGAGTCAACTCCTGAGGGTCCTTAAGCAGCTTCAATAGCTCTGAGGTGGTTTCAGGCCGTTTCCCTAGTCTTTACGTTGTGCCCCTCTAAAAACATTCAAGCAAACACTGTTAGAGTCCCAGCAAACCATCAAGCATTGTAAATATTTAAGTAATGGTGTAGCCTCTCTCCAAGTTTTTGACCCTCCTGTACAATCCAGGTAGGTTAAAAACAGGGGCGAAGTGAGGACTTTCATTTCTCTTCTTGGGCCAGGATTGGGATACACAACAAGAAGGTATCTTGTTGTGTATCCCAACACCCAGTTATCTGCCTTGACATGGTGTGTTTGTGGTCCCAGTGCTCTGGGGCAGATGTCTCTCAGTGATTGTCTGGCAAAGGCTCTTTTCACTACATTCAGAGCAACCTGTAAGTAATTCAAGTGCAAGGGTGGGTGGAACTTCAAAGGTTAAAAGAAAATCCAGTCCAAACTGCCTATAACCTTGGCTAGTCATTTGGCCTCTTCTTGCATACTTTCAGTGATGGTGAGCTCACTATTGGGCTGCCCACGGAAGGCTCAATGCCTCTATGGCCAGTAGATGGTGCTGTTGGGCAGCTTCACCCAACAGCACCATCTACTGGAGGGCATGGTGGTTTTGAGACTGCGGGGTTGGGGAGGTGGACAGCTTGAGGTTAGATGGCCCTGCCAGTCCGCCTGCCTCTTCCAGCCATCTCCTGTCTGTGGGAGAAAAGGAAGAGCAGGAGTGGGTGAGTCTAGATCTGTTGTCTATTGGCCTAGGGCCCCGTGGCAGGCAAACTGCGGCTCTTTGGCCCCTTGAGTGTGGCTCTTCCTAAGCCTTAGGAGTACCCTAATTAAGTTAATAACAATGTACCTACCTATACAGTTTAAGTTTGAAAAATTTGGCTCTCAAAAGAAATTTCAATCGTCGTACTGTTGATATTTGGCTCTGTTAACTAATGAATTTGCCGACCATTGGCTAGGTGTTCTGAGGCTAGTGATGGCAGTGGGATAGAGTGGGAGGACATGGGGATATCCCCACTATACTCTGGGCCAGGACCTGCCAGTTAATGCTTATTCAGGGCTAGCCTGGGCACTTGCCTATTGATCTACTGTCCCCGACCCAGCACACACACACACACACACACACACACACACACACACACACACCACTGGGGCTGTGGAGGGGAGCAGGCAGTGGGCACTAAGCCTTCTGGGCTCACAGTTTTCCAGGAAGTTCTTCTTCTTCCAACCTGGGCTACAGATTCCTCCAGCGTGAGAGCCTCATCTGCTTTCCCTCTGCTCCCACAGCACCAAGCATCATGACTATACACACGGGTACCCACTTAGGATGACTACCTTGTTCTGGGTGCCTGGGACTGTCCCAATGTTAGCATCAAAAGTCCTGCATCACCCCGGCCAGGTGGCTCAGCTGGTTGGAGTGTCATCCTGTGCACCAAAATGGTTGTGGGTTCGGTTCCCAGTCAGGGCGCGTACTCGAGGCAACCAATCAATGGAGTTTCTGTCTCACATCAACGTTTCTCTCTCTCTCTCCCTTCCTCTCTCTCTAAAATCAAAAAAACATATCCTAGGGTGAAGATTAAAAACAAAGTCCTGCATCCTGGAAACTCCCTTAGTCCCAGGTGAACCAGGAAGGTTGACAACCCCATCAGTAGAAGAAGCCTCCTTAGTCTTTGCCTCAGAGGGCATGCTGGTTGGCCAATTCTGAGAGTGTCTAAGACTCAGTGGTTGGTCCCCTGAAGACAGGCAAAGAGCCCAGCAAGGCCCCAAGGTTGTCATCTGGGGTTCTCATGCTGGCAGGAGACCCAGATTATTCACATATAAGTAGCTCCAAGGGGGCCACAGACTCCTAGGGACCAGTGCAGCATCATGGAGGCTAGGTTGAAGTGCCCTTAGAAAATGGACTTGACATCATGGAAGGCTTCCCAGAGGAGGTGAGTCTGAAACCTATGGGTTGGCAGACATAAGCAGGGGGAGAATCCTGGGTTGGAGAGAGGCAGGTGCAGGTAGAAAGGAGATGGTGATAGGTTGTCAGGTGTCCAAGCACATGGAACAGATAAACCACTCTAGCCCAGGAGAGAAAGTAAGTCCAAAGGCAAAGACACAAAGAACAAAGGGGAGAAACATGTGCTAATCCCTGACTGGGAAGGTTGGATTTGGAAGGCATGAGGAATTCCTGTAAAGTGCTACTCAGAGTTCAAGTGTTTAGGCCTAAAAAACATATCAAAACTCTCAAATTTGGGAAGCTACTTCCCATGACTTCCCTGCCCTCCTCCCCTCCTTTAGCTTCAAGCTGTGGTCTATACTCTGCTAGGCCCCAAGAGTTTGGTCCCCCACAGGGCCTCCCAGGAATGCTCTAGAGGCCACAATAATTTTCTCTGTCTCCTGACCTCAAGGTCAGGTCTTCTGAATCTCCCTGTCCTATTAGGCTCCTCTGTCCCTGGCTCCCAATCCCGCCAAGGAGAGTTAGATGAGTAAGCTGCATCTCAGTGCCAGAGAGGTTGGAAGGGACCTTAGAGTTCACACTATTTGTTGCCCCCCCCTAGTTGCGTACCTCCAGTTCATGGGACATGGCACCTCCAAAGACAGCTCCTGTCACCAGCGCAGATCTTAGTGCCATCTCCCTCAATTTCCCCCATTGTGTGTGTGTGTGTGTGTGTGTGTGTGTGTGTTTAATAATTGTCAACTATAACTTCTAACTTCTAGCATTCTTTTTGGCAATGCCCTTCTCCCTCTTTCTGAAAGGCTTCAGCATAGACACACACAAGTCTGGCAGCTGTGTGCTTGGTCCTCGCTGTCCCCATGGCCCAGTCTGTGTCATTAGGGCCCTGGCTCCAGGCGCAGCAGTGCAGGCAGGGGCTGGGTCAGAGCCCTCTGAGCTCCAGGAAAGCGTGGCGGTTCCCAGGACAGAGCTCGAAGGCCTGCTGGCTCCTTGACGTCTGTCCCCCTATCTGTAATCTGCAGGTTTGTCTCCTTCCCCTTGGCAGAGGCCTCCCTTTCAATCGTGGGTTGATCTTTCTCTGATGTGGCTGAACTCCTCCTGCTCGCCAGCCCCATGCTTCCTCTCAGTATCTCAGTGTCTGATCTTAGACTCCGATCTGTGCACGTCTTCAGTGCTGAGAACAAAGCCATTTCTTGGGCTTGAGCCAAGATGGAGACGTGTCCGTGAGCCTCCCTCAGCCCCGTCAGAAACTGCGCTGCTAGGAAGGCTCTCTGGGGCTCCTTTGCAGGCTGAGGCCCTGGGGTGCAGCTGGCTTATTCCAAAGTGGGAAAATGGAAAACATTCCAAATAGGGAGGCCAGAGAACTGTGATCGTCGCCCCTGGAGAAGCTCAGGGACTTGAGACGTACAAGAGCTGTAGGAGAGGTTTGGTGTGGCCTGTGGGAGGAAGCTCTCTCTCGCTCTGTGCACGGACCCTGCCTGCCGGGTTCACTGCTCTCTCTCAGCACCCGGTGCAGTGCCTGGTACTTGATAGATGACCAGTGACCACTTGTGAGGTGGTAAATGAATGACCGAGAAAAGACAGTGTCTGGCAATCTTTCCTCTGTGCCACGGGCACTTCCTCATGCGAGTTAGAGCTCGTGCTAGAGTCCAGGGGGATGCCAGTTAGAATCCTGACGTCACCACTTACCGGCTGTGTGAGGCCAGGCCCGGTCCTTAGCAAAGGGGCAGCATATCAACCGCGGCGGCTGCCGTCAGGATTCCCTTGGAATGTGCATGGAGCTCAGGGCCTGGCACTGGCCATCTGCAGGCTCTGCGAGTGCCCGAGGGCTCCCTGTCTCCACTTGAGATCTTCCCCCACATCATCCCCCGGTTCTGTCTCTCTCTCACCTTGGAAATATCCAAGATTGAGAGACTCGGGCACTCCCGGTGCGGGATGGCCCACACGTTAGCCAAACAGTCCTCCACTGGGGCACACCCAGAGTGGGAAGAGGGACCCAGGAGAATGAATGGAAGTCCCGTCACCCCTCAGGAGGCTGGCCCTTGACATAAACCTTTGGGGCCAGGGCACAGTGGAGGAAGTTAGCATTGGTCCTTTCCTGTGAGTCTTGCCCCTCCTCTGTGCTTTCACACAACCCCAGGGCCCCCAGCCTGGTGGGCAACAGGGTGGAGGGTGGGGAACCAGGCTGCCTGGCTTTCCTAAAATCTGGTCAGATGGCCAGGCAGACAATTTTGGTCCCCAGTCTACGTTCATCTCAGAGGTACACTTAGTCCTTACTTCTGACAGGGATGCTATGTTTGGAGGTGTCACGGATTGACTGGGGACCTGTTCTCCTATACAACTCCCCACTCACCCCATTTTGGCCCTTTTCTCTTGAAAATAAAGACCAGAGGAGAGGTAGGCTGTATTGGAAAGACTCCTAGACCTGAATTTGGGAGTGTGAGCAGGTCCCAGACCCTGCTGGATTTTCTCAAGTGTAAATTGTGTGCATGAGTGAGCTTATGAAGGTTGTAGGTGGGGGTGAGTGGTCCAGGTGCCCCTAAAGGAGGCCTCTTTCAGCCTTGCTGTGAGGTCTGTTTTTTATTCCTACTCCAGATTCTCAAAAGAAGAAGGAGGAGGAGGAGGAGAACATATCATCACAAGGACAGCAGGAATGTGGAATTTGTGTGGTGGGGAGGAAAGAGCAAAGAGCACACAGGTCAGATATCAGCATAGGGTCAGCTTTATTCTGTATTTTACCTTCACCAGGGAGAAGAAGGCAAAGTAGCTGGAGAGCAGACCAGCCTGCATCACACAGACACATATCACGTCAGTAAAGAATGTACATGGTGGAAATCAAGGGCCCAAAGCAGGCCAGCCATGAAGCACGAATGTTAACCAGGACTCCAAACGTCCCATCTCGCATTTCCTTATTGACTGTTTGAGTTCAACCATTAAATACATGTTCCATTTTTTTAAAAAAACACAACCAACATTCCAACATCCAATTATTTGCTGTTCTTTTTTAGAATAATGCAGTGAATAAATTACCCAGTTTTTGATTTTGAAATGCCACCAACCTCTTCTCCACACCCTGGATGGTGGTATTCAAGGACACAGTCCATCAAATTCAGTTTGTTTTGAGGCTCCAGTGAGAGGCTGATGCTCTAAAAGTGAATGCAGGCATCCTTGGCTCTTACACACTCAGGGCTGGGGGAACTTTTGCCCCAACAGAGCTGAAGTAGGCTTCTGTGGTCTCCCCTGACAGGCACACTATTCCTATATTTGAGCCCTTCTACTAAACTGCTGGGGAAAAAAAGACTTATTCACAGAGGTTGATGAAATACAGAGAGAACTGTCTTTAGAGACACAGACCAAGTCCTGGAATACTGAAAAAGCCAGGAGACGAGAACAGGTGCACACAGAGGTACCCACAGGAGAAGGTCACCATAGCGTAAGTTGGGATTGGGTCTTCATCTGTTGGCCATCTTCTTGACCCTCGACAGCATTATAAAAGCAGCTACTTTCCCTTGCCAGGGGGTAAGCACTTCTCCTGGATTTTTTGTGGGCAAACCTCCACACATTTTGCCTGAGATATCTCTTGGCATGGCTCCACACACTGAGGTGGGCATTGGTCTTGGCATGGAGGTAGGCATGGATCTTGGCATTGCTGTGGGCAGTTTTCTAGGTTTAACTCCTGGCACTGAGGAAGACACACCTCCTGAGCTTGCACTGCACACTTCTCTTGGCAGGTGTCCTGGCATGGGGGGAGGCACACCTCCTCAGCCTTTGCCTGGCACTGCTCTTGGGTCTTTTGAAGACATGGAGGAGGCACACATGGCTGCTTGCACTGCTGCTCATTAAAGGACATCTTGGGGCAATTTGCAGAACCTGAAACAAACACAGAATTTAAAATTATCTGTATTAACAGTACCAGGCTGGGACTGAGAAATGAAGGGTTGATAGAAGGAAACAGGAAATGATGTATTGTTAACCCCAAGAACTCATTTCCCTTTTATCCTTTTCTATCGCGACTTCAGCTCCCTTTGATGCCCATCTCCTAGGTAGGAATATTCTCATAGCTCTTGTCTGGATATCAATAGCCCAGTCCTACCCAAACTCCCAGCCTTTTTTCTCCTCTTCTATTAGACGAATCTTATTGAAAACCAGGTGCAAGAGACTAGATAAAATATACAGGATGGTTTGAGAGGCCCAAGAAATGGTCAACCATTTCAAAAATCAGTAGAAAATACACGACAGCAAGAGAACAGCCTCCCAGAGACAGAGCAGCTAGAGAGAGAGGGCACAGATGCCCCCACTTACCTGATCTTCAACAAGACTCAACAAAGAATGTGAACTACAGAGTCCGGCCAGATAGGGACTTTTATATAGTGCTTGGTCCAGCCTTCCACGGGCATGACTGGCCACGTGGGCTGAGGTCCTAATTGTGCAGTCACCATAACGAGCTTCCTCTGAAACTGCCCATAGTTTGAGTCACTGCTTGGGATGCCGGTTAATCAGCCTCCATTTTGGCCTCTGGGTCCTGAGCAGACCTCAGCAGGGAGGGGCTCCTCTCAGATCTTTCATTAGAAGCAGCAGCAAAAGAATGTTCATAAAACGTTATCTCGGTCAGCCCAAACTGGTTCAGGATGTGGTGAGAGATAAGATCCACCTTGCTCATCTTGTCTTCACCTGTGGGAAGACTTTATGCCTAAGGCCTGGGGTCTGTCTGGGTCAAGGGCACGTATGGTCTCTTTCAGAATGAATGTGTCTTCACTGAGCCTGGAAAGTCACACTTTCAGACCCAAGGAAGGCAGATTGTCCCAGGGCCCCAAGCTTACAAAGGACCCACAGCCTCCTAGAGCAGTGGTCGGCAAACTGCGGCTCGCGAGCCACATGCAGCTCTTTGGCCCCTTGAGTGTGGCTCTTCCACCAAATACCACGTGCGGGCACGCACGTACAGTCCGATTGCAACTTCGTGGCCCATGCGCAGAAGTCAGTTTTCGGAAAGGAGATAGACGAAACAAGTATACAAGACGAGTGTGGATGGGAGAGCTGGAAGGGGTCGACCTCAGCGAACGTACCTCAATCAGATTGAGGACGTTTTTAGCAAAGGCCAGCTTAGGAGTACCCTGATTAAGTTAATAACAATGTACCTACCTATATAGTTTAAGTTTAAAAAATTTGGCTCTCAAGCATTATGCTAAGTGAAATAAGCCAGTCAATGAAGGAAAAATACCACATGATCTCACTCATTCATGGATAATAGAGACCATTATAAACTTTTGAACAATAATAGATACAGAGGCAGAGCTGCCTCAAACAGATTGTCAAACTGCAGCAGGAAGGCCGGGGAGGGTTGCGGGGCAGGAGGTAGGGGGGTAAGAGATCAACTAAAGGACTTGTATGCATGCATAGAAGCATAACCAGTGGACATAAGACATTGGGGGATAGGGGAGGCTAGGGGACTGTCCAGGGCGGGGGGATAAAATGGACACATATGTAATACCCTTTGTAATACTTTAAGCAATAAAAAAAAAAGAAAAAGAAAAAAAAATTTGGCTCTCAAAAAAAATTTCAATCGTTGTACTGTTGATATTTGGCTCTGTTGACTAATGAGTTTGCCGACCACTGTCCTAGAGAGAATGATTTTCTTGCACAGAGGTCTTGAGGAAAATTGGAGTCATTTGTTGCTCTTGGGTGTGAAGTAAGGTGGAGGAGAAGGGAGAGGAGGGAAAAGGCAGGTAATCTTCATCTTCTCAACCTTGATTTATGACATTTCTAAAACTGGCATTACCGAGGTTTCATAGTGACCAAGAAAACAGGATAGAACAAGGTTGGTCTGCCTCCTTGCCTTCTGGAAAACCTTTGCTTAGACTACAATAAAAGCCAGGAGGATGAAAGGAAAAGTTTCAAAGCAAACACACCCAGTTTTCCCTACTGAGAAGTTTCTGTTTGAGCTGTCACTTCTATCTCGTGTGCCCTCCCTCTCTGTGTCTGTTGAAATCCAAAGTATTTGTTGAAGTCTACAACCTTCCAAGAGCTTTTCCTGGTTACTCTAAGCCAGAAATGAGTTCACCCCTTTCTGAACTTCCATAGTATCTATTATCTCTGCTATTTATATAACATTTACTATTGTTATTAGGAATTCCAGTTACTTATGTACAGAATCTTATCACTATCCTGGGTTGTAGGCTCCAGAAGGGTAGGGGCTGTGCCATAGATATAGAACATAGAAGACAAATGATTATTGATGGAGTAACTGCATTGATTAAGGAATAAAAAAGGTGGATGTAGGAGACAACTGGGAGTAGAGGAAGATCCCATGTAATACAAAATGGGAAAGGATTCAGTATGAAATAAATCTTTAGACCATAAGTGGTGGCCTTGAGCTTGTTTGCTATAGTTGACTAAATTCTAGGGACTTTAAAGATGATGATGGTCCCCATAACTTGAAGAAGTCTGTTTAGATCATTTCTTAAGAGAGATAATTGGCTAAAATCAGAAATTGCTTCAAAGGCTTATACAGTTTTTGGATGCTTGGTCCTTAAAAAGTTTTAAAAAGGTGAGTTGAGGAAGACCAGGTAAACTTTTGGCTGATAGTCTCAATATGAGCCCTTTGTGTCTTGGTAAGAATCAGATGCCTGTGTGGAGAGGGGCTGACCTAGAGGAGTCATGCTGGTGTTACTGTGAGGGACTTGATTTTCTGGAGGCTGGGGCAGGAGTGGGGCTACATGCGATGAAAGACAAATTTGGAAGACTCATAGGTGAATCTGAAGAGACAAGGGCATTTGGGGAATCTGGGAATGGGTGTAGAAGAGGGGACTCTCCTCCCCTCCTTTTTTTTTTTTTTTTATCTCTTTCCTCTTCAATTATTCCATTTTTTTTCTGTGGAATGTTGTCTATGAGACAAAGCAATTCTCCAGAGATTAAGGAGGCAAGAAATTCTCCAACACTAGGTTTATTCATTTATTATTTCAATCATTCATAGCCCTGCTTTCAAGGGGTTGAGAGTCTCATTGAGAAGATAGACAGAGGTAAGCCCTGTCTAGGCCTCCATTTTGAGTTCTGCTCAGGACCCAGAGGCCAAAATGGAGGTCCTAGACAAAGATCCTTTTATTAGTCTTGGGTGGAAGGTTTTTATAATCTCCTGGGGGACATGTCTGTGCTGTGTTTTACTGGACAGTGGGAATTACCCAGGCCAAGAGGGTGGGCAAGGGTATTTCACCCTCCTTGCCTGGGTTGAGAGGAGAGCCTGAGGCTGATTCAGGAAAGGGGTGCACGAGCGATTAGAGAAGGAGATTGATTGAGATCTTTAGGTTTCTGATGAGATGCATGAGATGATCTTGCTCATGCCACATGCATTTCTGTGTCTTTGGTTGAGCCTAAGAAGAAGGAGACCAAATAAGGATGTGCAGAACACTGGCGACACCAGGTCATGCTCTCATGGAGGGAGTGAACACAGTCCAGAAGAGCCCAGAGTTCAGCTGTTCTCAGAGGACTCTGCCTGACATTGAGATGATTACATTGAAGTGGGCCCATGTAAAATCAAAGATCCTTCAACACGGAAAAGGAGACAAAAGAGTCAGGCCAAGGTCAGAGTGAAGCCTTCATAGGCCATTGATGGTTTTGAAGAGGGAAGGACACCCCAAGCCAGAAATGTGGACAATCTCTAGAAGCTGCAAAAGGCAAGGAAACAGAGTGTTCCCCAGAGCCTCCAGAAGGAAATACAGCTTTGTTGGCATTTTGATTTTAGCCCAGAGAGATCTATGTCAGACGTCTGACTTCCAGAACTATAAGACAATAAATTTCTATTGCTTTAAGTCATTAAAGTTGTGGTAACTTGTTAGAGCAGCAGCAGAAAATTAATACACCTTCCCAATGTCTGAAGCTCTTGGGAACTCCGGAGGAGGGAAGTGTCAGATGAAGTAAAATTTCAGGTTAGTGCTCCTTCATTTAAGTATATACTTGCTTATCGTGTCATCCCCTCGGCCAAAGACTAGCTTTCGGTAATGCATGGAAAAGGAGCTGGACTCAGGATCCCACTGACCTATTGCATGTAGAGCATGTGTAATATTGGGTAAGTTACTTAGTCTCTCATAGCTTCAAATTCCCCTTGTTGAGAAGGAGTAACACAGTTTCACAGATTTATTGTGAGGAATAAATTAGAGAACATAGGCACCAACACTTTGGGCCATCAAGGTGCTCACAGGACGCAGTACAATCTGAACCTGTTCAGGACTCACCTTCTTCATGAGGCATCCCTGATTTCCCCCAGTTCTGCTGGTTCCAGTTTCTTCACTCTGTCCCCCCAGCACTCATTCTCCAACTTAAACTTTTTTATTCACTGTGATGCAGTAGACAATATACTAAAGATGTGCACGCTCAGGTAAGTCCCTGATCCTCTCTGGCCTTACTTTTATCATCTTTAAAATAGGAAAGACTAGGAATAGTTAGACTAGCAATCAGCCAGATCCATTCCAGCTTTGACATTCTGTGATACTATAAAGGTGATCACGAATGATGAGCTGGGGTATCTCTATGACTTTGTAAATGTATAGATGCTTGTGTAGGGATGTCTTCCTCCTTGATTGTTACAATCCACCCACAAGAAGACCCAGTCTTCTGTCTTCTGTGTGTGGCAGTGGCCCAGCCAGTTGGCTGAATGACTTTAGGTGACCTAATTTTTCCTAGGTGCAGAGTGGGAGTGTTTGGGGTCTGAGCCCTTGAAAATCAAACCTAGTGGCCTAGTATCGGGACCTGTGACTTGGATAGCTGTGGGGAGTTTGTCCCACCCCACATCTTAAGATAAGGTGACTAAGTAGTTTCTCTAACCATCCATAGCCCTTCAGCAAGATTGGGGCTAATCTGATATAAAGTCACCTGAGAGTTAAGATTGTAGATTTCTGCAGCTGTCATTATGGGAGCCAGGGTGTAATTACACAGGGTCAGCAGAAGAGAGTCAGCTGTGTGCAGGACATCGCTGCTTTTTTTTTTTTTTCCATTCCCATCAAATAATTATCTCCTTTGTCCAGATCATAAAAGTTCCCAGACTCCTCTGATTCACTGGGCTGGCAATGTCTGCATATTATAGAGCCAGGGCTCCGATAAAGCTAAATGGTGCAGAATGTGGCTCATCCCGTTTCCTGGGGATCAGGTGCCTCCTGAGCTTGTGGGTTCCTGGGGGAGAGTCCACCACTCCTCTCACCTCCGTTCCTCCTGCATCACCCACAGAGAGAGTCTGAGTCAGGGTTTGTGGGAGGGGCTGTGGATCCCAGGACACTGGACCCAGAGGGGACTTGAGAGGACACCTGATTCTACCTCCTTGTTTTAGTCCAGCACGTGCTCATGCTTTAACAGGAGGCACAAAGTTATTAATTGGCTGCATTTTTTTTAGGTGAGTAGAGGTAGGTGCAAATGTGTTAAGGGCCTTGTTCAAGATCATGTGAGGTCTACAACCTTCCAAGAGCCTTAGTCTCTCACAGCTTCAATATCCTCTTATTGAGGAGTAACACTGTTTCACAGTTTTATTGTGAATAATAAATTAGAGAACATATGCATCAGCACTTCGGGCCATCAAGGCATTCACAGGAAGGTACCCAAGGTGAGTTCTCAAATCGGTGAACTGGTGTCTAGACTAGGCAATGGTCTATTTGAAAACATTTGGGAGCTTCTTTATAAACTTCAAGGAGGTGACAAAGATGCAGACTAGTCAATGGATCCTAATAGTTTTGGGATGATAAGAAAATATACATATGTACACACCTTTACCTTTGGGAGGGGGGTCATGACCCCCATGCTAAAGACCACCGACAAAGCATGGGGCCAAATGATGTTCCCAAATTATTTAGATCTGATGTTGGTCTTTAATCCTATTCCCTTTTGCATTGGGTGCTAGTTCATCTTGGCCTTAATCAAAGTTAGAAATCCTAGACACAGTTAGAAATCATGGCGGCTTTGGTTGAGTTGTTTCCCTCTCTGGAGTTTAGTTTCCTCACCTAGACACTAAGGTCTCTTAAATGCCACTTCTGGCTCTCATATTCATCGATGCGCAAGTCCCCTTGTCTCCTACTGTGATTGTGGTTTCCTGGGGGCCCAGCCTGGGAATGAGATTGAGGGGATGGCCTTCAGAGCCTGGCCAGTGTGGCTCAGTTGGTTGGAGCATCACCCTGTACACCAAAAGATCATAGGTTTGATTCCTAGTCAGGGAACACACCTAGGCTGTGGGTTTGGTCCCCAGTTGGGGCACATACAAAAAGCAACCAGTCAATGTTTTTCTTTCAAATTTATGTTTCTCTCTTTCTTTCTCCCTCCCCTCCCCTCCCCTCCCCTCCCTTCCCCTCTCCTCTCCTCTCCTCCCCCTCCCTCCCTCTTCCTCCCCCTCCCCTCCCCATCCCTCCCTCCCCTCCCTCCCTCCGTCCCCTCCCTCCTCCCTCTCTCCTCTCCCTCCCTCTCCCTCTCCTCTCCTCTCCTTCTCCTCTCCTCCCTCTCCCTCTCCCCCCCCTCTCCGCTCTCCTCTCTCTCTCCTCTCCTCTCCTCTCCTCTCCTCTCCTCTCCTCTCCCTCTCCTCTCCTCTCCTCCTCTCCTCTCCTCTCCTCTCCTCTCCTCTCCTCTCCTCTCCTCTCCTCTTCTCTCCTCTCCTCTCCTCTCCTCTCCTCTCCTCTCCTTTCCTCTCCTCTTTCCTCTTTTAAAATCAATAAACATGTCCTTGGATGAGGATTAAAAAAAACAAAACAAAAAACCAACATTCTTCTAAATTTGTATTATGTGTATAGCTTTGTTCTCTTACTTTGTTATATCTGGTTTATCTGAAATATATTAGATTTAAGAGAGAGAGAGAGAGAGAGAGAGAGAGAGAGAGAGAGAGAGAGAGAGAGACTCCAGGCTGCACTTCCCAGGTGAGGCCAGAGAAAGAACAGGAAGGATCTGCACCTTGTGGCCTAGGGGGAAAGTGACCAAGGTCAGGGATGCCTTTCTGTCAGCCCCCGGCCACCCATGTTCAGCCTGTTCATCCTCCCCCCACCTCCCAGTTCTGGGAATGACACCAAGTGGTGAGGGTAAGGAGCAAAGTGGAGAAGGCTCTTGGAAAAGTGCCTCCAAAGCCGCTGAGCATTCACTCATTTATTATTATTGAATGTCTGCTGTGCTAGGCAGGCTTTGTTACCAAAGAGCTTGCAGTCCAATGTAGCAGCTGTGTAGCTAGGTCTGGCCCTGTGGAAGCAGGACAGGAAAACAAGACAGGATTGGTCACTGGTTCCTTCCTGATAGCTCTCCAGTTGTCATTTGCATGTGGGGGTGGGGGATGCATGAAAATGACCTCTCCAGTTCCTGGTTTCCTGAGACATCTGTGTGGTTCTGGGCAGCCCTTTCATAGCACTGGCCCACCTCACAGCCAGTCGCCCAGCTGGCCTGGTTTGGGGGGACTTAGGAGTCCTTTTGCAATTCTCAAGAAAGCACAATGCAAGGGGTCTGTGGTGGAGTCTCCTCTCATCACCATCCTAATGACCCTCAGAACAGCTTTTCCATGAAAGGAGAGGGTTTGGTGCCGCCCATCACAATACCTGTGAGCCCTCAAGCCTGGCACTGCAGGTTCCCAGCTGCCACTCCTCAGGCCCTGCGTATGTACTTATACATCCCTCTTCCACTTGGGGCAGGGGCTGGACGGGACTGCCGCTGGGGCTGGGAGTAATTATGGCATTCTGCAGGGAGGTGGCACACTCATCACGTTCTAGCCATCTTCCCCAGAATTGCCTTTGATCCAGCTTTTGCTGGGAAAGTAGCCATTAAGAGATGTGTATCTGTGGTTTCATTTACATGGGAGAAAAGAAAATACATTGGCAAATGGATGGTTTCATGTTCTCAGGGCTGGCTGCCACCCAGTCTGTGTCAGGAGTCCTCAGAGTGACCTGGGAGGGCACCAGCCCCTGCCTGACACTGCCATGGAGCCACTGGGAGGCCTGGGAGTGAGTGAGCTCCCACATCTCCAAGGAAGGTACCCAAGGTGAGGGCATCTTCTACATGTTGTGTTCAGGTGTGAGAAGACATTCTTCCTCCTTACCCCACCCTTTTTTTTGTTCTTTGAGCAAATGAAAGGACTTTGGGGGTTTCTCAAGTCTACATAATTATATTATTTTTTTGCTTTTACAAAATAACCTATTAATGGAAAGCCAGAGACCAGTGAAAAAATAAACATATTCCACTAGTTACCCATAATTCCGTTGTCCTAAAATAACTAGAATGTTGACAATTTTTTTCTATTATTATTATTGTTATTTATAGAAGTATTTGGTTAAACATAGTTGCTTTACACTATACATTTTAGTGATCATGTAATATTCTATCAAGTAATAGTCCAAATTTAATCAGATCCCTGTTAGATATTTAAATTTTTCTGTCACACTGATAATCAGCTTTATATAACCTCTCCCCACCATTCGGAACTTGATTTCTTTACATAGATTTCAAGACATGGAACAATTGGGCCGAAAAGTTGAATCATTTTATCCTTTTCATTCTTATTCCCATGTTCCTCAAATTCTTTCCTAAAAGGATTTTTTGTCTATTTGCACTCTCACCAATACTCTTTAGCACTAGACTGTGGGCTTTGTTATTTAAAAGTGATCTTTAAATAGATGGAGGACATCACATTGTTCTATGTCTTTCCTTTCTCTCTTCCTTCTTTTATATTTTAAAAATATGTTTTTATTGATTTTAGAGAGAGAGGAAAGGAGAGGGAGAGAGAAACATCGATTGGCTGCCTCCTGCACGCCCCCTACTGGGGATGTAGTCTGCAACCTGGGCATGTACCTTGACTGGGAATCAAACCAGAGACCTCTATGTGAGCATGTGAGGACGCTCAACCAACTGAGCCACAGCGCCCAGGGCTCTCCCTCCTCCTTTTTGAGAGATGATGAGGGTAGAAGAATTTTCAACCTGTCATCAACAGTTGACCACAGGCCCCCTAATGCCCTAAACTAGGCTCCCGAGGTTCCCCCGGTCCAGGAGGCACTCTCTGCATGCCCTGGTGTGTGGGTGCCAGGCTCCCATTCTTGCCAGGAGACCAAGACCCCAAGGCCTCCTTCTGTCTGAGAAAGTAACTAGCTGTTTTCACATCTGGAAAATGAGGGGGTTACCCTAAAGGCCTTGCCAGCTCATTTGTCCTGAAAGTCTGCTTCTGCAATGACCTTGGTCTGGTGGGGATTGCAGGCGTCTTTTCTTGGGCCCAGTTTGGACTTTGTACTCTCTGCACCCTTTGTTGTCCTGAACTACCTTCGACTCAGAAGGAAGGAAAGCTGTTTATGTGCCACCACTCCACAGGGAGCCAGCCCACATTTGGCCTCCCATTACCTTTTTTTTTTTTGGGGGGGGGGAGACTTTATGGAGTATCTTTTATTTCATTTTCCATTCCAGGAGTTACTCTTATAGAGTGCAAGTTCTCCCTGGGGGGTAATTCCAGCCTGACAGTATGGAATATGTTTCCCTTCTTTTTTTTTTTTTTTTAAATTCTTTATTAGTTAAGATATTACAAATGTGTCCTCATCCCCCCCATTAACCCCCAACTTCCCCCCCACCGCACACTCATGCTCCCATCCCCCTGTTGTCCATGTCCATTGGCTTGGCTTATATGCGTGCATACAAGTCCTTCGGTTGATCTCTTCCCCTTAACCGTGACAGCAGAGAATGCTAACCCTCCTCCCACTTGAGTGTTGTGGACTGTGATGGTGGCAAAGCTCTTTGCCGCATGGTCAGAGGGTGGCTCAGGCCCTCCTAGCAATCACTTTTTTTCCTGGAAATAACACGAGCTCCTCATGCCCAATCCATCAACGCGCTGGGTCTGCACTGGGCCAAGGACCTTCCCACACGAGGGGCCCTGGGGCGAGGCGGGGGAGGGGAGACCCACCCTGAAAAGGAGTGGAGACTGATGGAGAGAGATGAGGGAGACTGAAAGGGTGGCAGTGAGTCCAAGCTCCTGAAGTCCTGGCACCTACAGTTCTGTCTTTAATTCTATGCCTCCCCACACCATCCCAATATCCTTTCCAGGGACTTGAAATGAGACATTCCCTTTTGTGAATTAAGCTGTTTGATGTGCACTCTCTTTAGCTACCTGTAAGTAATCCCCACTGACATATCCGCTGAGAATGTTTTTCCTGTTCATTTCTAATAGTGGTCCTCCCAGATGTATTCTTTTCTATTCTTTTGTGCTTAAGTTTTTCTTTTGAAATTTTATAGATGCACAGAAGGCTGCAAAAATGGACATCCCACTTTACCATTCACTGAACTCTTGTCAATGGCAATCTGTTACATAATTGTAGTTCAGGGTCAAAGCCAGCCAACTGACATTAATGTCATCTACAACGCCTGTTTTGTTTTTTTAAAAGAAGACCTAGCCATGCTCACAGGTGTAAGTTAGAACCTAACTATTGCAACAGAGCTTGCAGGCAGGTGAAGAGCAGCACAGGGCAATTAAGTCCAGCGGTGCAATTAAGTTCAGGTGCAATGTGTCACACCTGGGCAGGTGCACTGTGCTCCCCTAACTAAGCACTTGCTATATCCCAGTAAAGCAGGCACTTGGCCTTTAACTCCTTAAGCCACACAGCAATCCTGTATCACTAGCACTATTAGCATCATCATTACTTGTACAGAGAGGAGGAAACTAAGGCTCAGAGAAATTAAGCAACTTGCTTACGGTCACAAAGTAGTGAGAGAGCAGAGCTGGGCTTTAAATCCACGCAGCCTGGTTTTAGAGTGCTACGTCCAAGCGTCGGGCGATGGGTCTCAAAGCAACAGGTAGGATTCTTTTCCTGAGCCTTCCGGGACCTTTCCTAATATCCCTCTCCTCTTTCACCCTCATGCTGTCTTCCTCCCTCATGCCCACTTGGTCCCTGGAGTTAGCCACTTTAACAGCCATCTTTATGGCTCTCGGGCTGCGCTCTTACAGGGAGGTGTACCCTGGGTGCACCCTCAGAAGATGCCCTCTTTCTCTATGTAGCAGGCAAGGCCAGAGGAGACACTGTCTTCAAAGGTCATTGATCATAGAAGGCCGGGGTCTTGGCCTCACTCCTCAGGGATAGCTTCTTGGTGGTTTAGTGCTGGAAAACAACAGATAAATCGAAAACTGCCAAAAATACCCCACGAAAAACCAACACCCCAGGAGAAGCAAGTCTTGCACAGCAGAGGGACACGTTTACTTGTCAGTTCATGGTTTCAGTTCTCAGCCCCAAGGCGGTGAGCACGTGGAGATGACGGCGGTATGGGGCTGGGTGACGCCCTTGGTGCCTCACTCCGGGGGAGGGCACTGGGGTGGGCAAGGCGGGCATTTAGGAGGACAGGGCTTAGAACACGGCTTGGGAGGGCATGGCGGTGGGCATGGGCATGGCTTGGGACACGGCGGGGGGCATGGCTTGGGACATGGCGGGGGGCATGGGGGGCACTTGGGCGGTGGTGGGCACTTTTCCCGGGGGCACTTTTCAGAGCACCGTTGCAGCAGCTTCTTTAAACAGCTGGGCTGGCACTTGGTCTCAATCTTTGGTTCACATTTTGGGTCACAGTTCTTGGGCTCATTCTTCGGATCACTCGGCTTATTTTTATCATCACTCGACATTCTTTCTTGATTTTCCGGGCCCTGCAAGGAAGTATGTGACAGACTGTATGTGGGAGGCCACGCTGCAAAGTGAGAGGGGACCAGTCCAGCCTTCCCATACCTCCTGCCCATCCTGTTCCTAAGGAAGCTTTCCCAGATGTGTTCAGGCTCTAGACCAGTGATGGCGAACCTTTTGAGCTCGGTGTGTCAGCATTTTGAAAAACCCTCACTTAACTCTGGTGCCGTGTCACATATAGAAATTTTTTGATCTTTGCAACCATAGTAAAACAAAGACTTATATTTTTGTTATTTGTTTTATATGTTTCAATGCCATTTAACAAAGAAAAATCAACCCAAAAAATGAGTTCGCGTGTCACCTCTGACACGCGTGTCATAGGTTCGCCATCACTGCTCTAGACCAAACTCTCACTTAAGGGCTGTCCTCTTGTTGTTTTGGTGGGTTGTTGACCACGTTTCTCGATCTCTCCATTCTTTGCTTTCATTTCACTTTTGTCCCCATTTCACAGCCCCTAGTAGGAGTTCTTAACATAGGGTCCTGGGAACCCCCTGCCCCCAAATCATAAGAACTGTGTTTAACCATGTATTTATCAATATACTCAGTATCTCCTGTAATGTCATGCATTTTAAAACATTAATTTAAGATCAATTAATATAAAAACATCCCAAAGAGTCTGTAAGTTTGATCAGACTGCTAAGAGGCTCCTGTAAGTCCACTCCCCATCCCTCTGGAGGTGGAATGAGTGTGTATATTAGTTAGTGGGCTTCTGGACCCAGGACACTTCTTTCAATCCTGGGTCCAGCTTAAGTCCTCCAAACCTTGAGAATTGATTTTTTCACTCAAGTGCTGGCACGGGAAGATGGCTACATCCCTACCATGGCTGGACCACTCTAGAAACCCCTCCTACAGTGATTTGGGTAAGAGAGGAAATCAAGAGAGGATGTGATGAACTGGAGAATTCTAATTTCTCTGAAAACATAAATGTTAGGACCACAAAACACAATGGTGAGGAGGGATTCCTTTTCCCTTTCTTAAGTTTTGCCTTGAGCTGGGTCTTCCTCCACGGACACGTTGACTTCTAGATAAAACAGGGGTTTTTAGTTTCTGAAAAGACTTTCAAGTTGGATTTAATTGGCACCCTTTGATTTAACAATATAAAAGTACCACTTTATCTAATTTAGTCTTCAAATCAGTATTGCTCTCCGGAGATAAAGATCATGAAATTGAACTCCAAATATTGTTAAGAATCTCTCTCTCAAATGATGTGTCTTCCTGTACTTGCTACTGAAAGTGAGAGGAAACTTGCACCTGGGTATGGCCACTATCTCAACCTTTTTTACTGCCTGGGATGCTGTCGGTCACTCCCAGGAAAGGAGATAAAAACGAGGGGGGCATTTCCAGTTGTACATGCAACTCACCCCTTTGTGTTGGTACTGAACTTGACAAGTAGTCGAGTGAGGTAGATGGTATGGCTGTGCTTGGGAAGGTGGCTTTTCCCTCTGGTTCCTCTGCTCAGCAATGAGGAAGCCGGGGGAGGGGAGGGGAGTCCCACTTGTGACCTCAGCACTGCATCATCAAGTAGTGATTGTTGTGTGACTACTGAGCCTCCAACTCACCTCAAGCCCTTGAACAGGAGGACGGACTGTGATTAATCACTCCTTTTGTTGTCCTGTCCTCTCCCTGGGTTCTTCAAAATTTGTGCCGGTGAAATCAGGGTATGGTGAAGACCACTGAACTCTAAGGACAGGGAGGCTCATTGTTGCTGGCAACAGAAAAGCTCCGTTTATACGTGGTGTCTTTTTGCTCCCCCAGCCTCCCCAATTTTAACTCCTTTGTACTTGCCCCTTCTCCCCCTTTCTAGGACAGCCTCCCTGGCTTGACCACAGCCATTTTGACTTCCCTTTCCTCTCTATTTTTTTTTAAATATGAGATTCTGAAGCCTCTTTTTGCTACCCTATATGCCTGGCTCAAGTCCAAGGATTATTCTCTCTCTCTCTCAAATTCTCACCCAAGGATATGTTTTATAAAACTGATTTTTTTTTTTTTTTTGAGAGAGAGAGAGAGAGAGAGAGAGGCATTGATGTGAGAGAAAACATTGATGAGTTGCCTCCTGGACGCCCCCCCCCCCCCCACCAGGATTGAACCCACAACCTTTGGTGCTCCAACCAACTGATGACACTTCAACCAACTGAGCCACCTGGCCTGGGATTAGCTCTTTAAAAAACAAAATTTTAAACTATGTTTTTATTGATTTTAGAGAGAGGGGGGGAAGAGAGAGATTAAAAACATCAATGATGAGAATCATCGATTAGTTGCTGCACACCCCCTACTGGAGACAGAGCTGGAAACCCGGGCATGTGCCCAGACTGGGAATTGAATTGGTGACCTCTTGGTTTATGAGTCGATGCTCAATCAATGAAGCCACACTGGCCAGGCTGGGCTTAGCTCTTTTTCTCAATGTCTCTGGCTATAATGCACTGTTCATTGGGCTCTGTGGGTTTTTTTCCCAATCAGGGAGTGGACATCCCTTGATACACATGGCAAATAAACACTACCTACAGGAGTTGAGTTTGATGGTCCTGACCAGTCCAGACCTACTGGGTTAACTCCAGATCCTTAGAGTAGAAAGGTTTGCCTCTGAGAAAATTCCTCCCGTGCCTTCCAAAGGCTTGGTCAGTGGGTCTTTGTGGTTGGATTAGGGGTGTGTCTGGGGTGAAATAGGAGATGAGTGTGGGAAAGCCAAGTGGGGCTCAGACACATGCAGCCTGGAACTAGGCTGCAGGAAGTTCATCTTGGCCGTCATTCTTGTTGAGTAGGCAAGACTCACAGGATGAAGTGAGAACACAACTCTCTTCCTTCCCTGGATGCTTCTTAACACTCCCTCTGTGGAGTCGGCTCTTCCCTTCCCCCTGGGATGAGGTCTGTGGCAGATGCCATCGACTTCTAGGGTAAAGCTTGGACAATAACAAGTTCTCTGGTTCCTTCTGTTTATATAAACCATCTTATTCCAGTAATCGTAAGGCCTGTTTCCATGAACACTGGATTTCCTTCTCTTTCCCACCGGGGACAGAAAAAGCATCCTCTCTACCCGGTGTTTCTCTTCCTCTTTCTTCACTCACCCAGGTGCCTCCGGTTCCAGGATGGGAGCTGCAGAGGGAGGAGATAGAAGGGGCAGGAAGGTTCTTACCTAACTGATGCCGTTCTGATCTGCTGATATCCAGCATGAGGGAAACTCGAAGGTGTTCTTCAGGGGACCCCCGTCCCCTGGCTGAGGTTTTGATCACAGTTCCTCAATATCAGCAAACATCTCCTTGGCTGGCTGCCCAGAGCTCCTGCAGCTCCTAGGCATTTGGCAGATCTCCCAGCTCTCACTGCTGATTACCTCACCGCCAGGTGGCCCTCTAGGATGGGACTTGGCATAGCCCCGAGGGCCAGCTCTGCCTCTCCTGTGGGCCGCATCTGGTCCATGGGAAACGCTTACAACCAGTTGAGCTTTCCAAAGTATATTTTTTTTCATAAAATGGGAAGAGCCAGAGAACTCTGTTTTCTTTTTTTTTCTTCATTTTTTTAAGATACAATTTAATTTCACTTGAATTTCACAAAAGAAAGAGAAGTTGATGGAATTGCTGAATTCATATAAATATTCCCTATAGATAAGAGACACTTCCTCTAACATATTCCTTCAAGATTAAAAAAAGTAAAGAAAAAGATACTGTGAGAACATTAAAGGTTGAAGTCATTATGATTTTTTCCAAGGACATATTTTCTTTTTTGTGTGTACAGACTGACTTCTTGCTGTGAAAGATGAGTTCGTTGGCCCAGCCACATGGGCATGAACACGCAGTTCTGAAAATACAGAAGCCCTTCTGTACCAGTTAGTACTTGTCAGTCACTGAACTGTCCCCAGGGCTCTCCCACTCTCCTGGCTGCCCCATCCCACCACCAGGACCAACCCCCAACCCCCATCTCCCCAGAATCCAGAGCTACAGGGGGAAGGGGACTCTGGTCCCATCTCCCAGTGCCTTCAACACCCACCACTTTGCCCCAAGCAGCGTAGTTTCCATCTGTTTTACATAATGACCATCAGGTAAGGCTTTGTGTGCAGAAAGTACTCAGTGTGAAAACCCTTTGAAGTGCCCTGCTAAGGGTCATCCCTCAGGCCCTTGCAAGTTTGCACATTCCCAGATTTCCAAGAATGGAGGCCTTTCTCCCAAACACACTAGCTCCTTGTGAAGTCAAGTGCACATCTGCACCCTGGTGTCATTACCTTGCATCCAAATGGGCAGCAGACACAGGCCTGTGGGTGTAGAGAGGACCCCTGAGCCGGCTCCAAATGGGATGAGGCAGAAGGTGCTGGAGCCCAGGCTCAAGTGGAGGCGGCAGGAAGGGAGTGGGCTTTGCTCCGTGCCCAGCCCTGTGCCAGGTGCTCACGGTCCAGATCCTGTCCAATCCTAAGAGAGGTGTTTTTTTGTTCCCTTCCCTTCCCCCCTCCTCCCTTCCCCCCTCCTCCCTCCCTCCTTCCTCCTGGCTTTACTGAGCACCTGCCTGTGCCAGGTGCTGGGGTACAAAGGCAAGGCTAGCATCCCCAAGACCTCACCGCCCCGTGAAAGCATCATCAATAAAATGGCTGTGACCGCGGTGGGTGCAGGATGCAGGGGGAGCCCCAAGAAACTCAGGGAAGATTGTCCAGGGGAGTTAAAGCCAGCTGGGACCTGAAGGCTGAGGAAGGGCATTCCAGGTGGAGGGAACTGCATGCGCGAAGGCAGGGAGGCAGGAAAGAGCGGCCCTGGTCTGGGAACTGTGGGAGGGCGATGGAGCCCCAGTCCAGGAAATCTGCTGGGTGAGGTTGGGGTCCCAAAACCTACTCTCTGGACCCTCTGCCTCCTTGACCTCCTTTGCTCCGGGCTAGGAAGAGGCCCCGGGCCAGCTGCACAAATGGATGGCTTTGACATCGGAGAGAGGGAGTGAGCAAGGAGGGGCCCACTGGTGTGTGTTTTGTGATTGCTTCTCAGAAATCTGCCCCTCCTCCTCCTCTGACACCATGGCAACCTGGAGGCAGCTGGGGAAGCCACCTGTGAGCTGGGCTGAGTTGGGGGCAGGGCTCAGGTATTCCCAGAACCCGGAAAAGCCCCAAAAGGAGCCCTAGCCAGTTTTGCCCAATGGATAGAGCGACGGCCTGCGGACTAAAGGATCCCGGGTTCAATTCCGGTCAAGGGCACATGCCTGGGTTGCAGGCTCGGGGCTTGCAGGAGGCAGCCAATCAATGGTTCTCTCTCATCATTGATGTTTCTATCTCTCTCTCTCTGCCTCTTCCTTCCTCTCTGAAATCAATAAAAATAAAAAATAAAAATAAAATAAAAGCCCCCAAAAGAGAGGTCTATTTCCTGAGGCTGCACTTCCGGCTGTCCACGTGGCCCCGCCCCCGTTCACGTGCCCATTGCACAGGTGAAGCTACTGCGGCAGAGAGGGCGAGTGACTTCTTCCTTGGAGGGTGCACAGCAGTAAAAGGACGGAGCTGGAAATGAACCTCTGCCGCCCAGAGCTTCTGTCTCCTTGACCTGTGACCTCTGGGTAAGCGGCTTGCTCTGATGGGCTTCACCCTTCCCCTCACCCCCTCCTCCACCCCCAGCAGACAGTGTGCCTCCGGGCGGCTGCTCTCTTTGTCCCAAGGTCCCTCCCAGCTGGTAACCTTGGCGGAGTCCCGCTGCATTGGGGCGAGGGCCCTGCGTGGGGAACACCCCGCCTCCCCTCGCCATCTGTGGCTTAGATTACAAAGTGCCATGATTTCCCCGTCTGGTTTCCGCCGCCTGCCTCTCCTGGCAGATTTTGTTTTACTTCGAAATTAAATTGATTCGGGGTCTGCAAACCAGCAGGCTTCCTGCATTCGCTCTGAGCCATGGCTCTGCCTGGGGCCTCCTGGTCCAAGTTCCCGATGCCACCCCAGCTCCGTGGCAGCACCTCTCATCCCCTGGGCCCCCATTCAGCACAGGCACCCTCAGCGCTCCCCTGCAGCCCCAGGGACCCGCTGAGCCCGAGCCCGGCCGGTCACCAGTTCCCCAGGTCCTGCCTGCAGCCCCAGGTCCTCAAACCAGTCTGGGAGGGGCCGGGAGTGGACCCCCTTAGGCAGAGGGGTGCAGACACCAGGTGGGCACTGCGCCCCCACACCCGGCTTCCCCTCTCCCTGGAGGAAATGCCGAGAGCACCCAGTCTGAGCTGAGTCCAGCTCCTGGAGGGCTCAGCCTGCGCAGTGCGGCCACCAGAGGGGACCCGTCTGCAGGGTGGTGGGCAGAACAGGCCTCCCAGGGGAGCTGGGTGCCCACCTGGCCCCAAAGCCATCCTTCAGCCTCCCCCTTGCCCCTGCTCAAGGGGAACCAGGTGTGGTTTCCTCCCAGCTTCCTGCCTTGGGAGGCGGCAGAGGCTGTCGCCCTCTGCCGGCCAGTTCCTGTTACTGCAGGAAGAGTCACCCTGCCACCCAGCCCGTGCCCACAGGGAGCCAGCCCAGCACATCATTCCCATCCACAGCTCAGAACCAGGCCTCGGCGCTTCCCTCGGCTGGGATGGAGCAGAGCTGGATTGGGAGTCAGGACGGTCTCTGCAGCTGATGTGTGGTCCCCATTTTCACCCACCCAAGGTGCCTCAGGGTCATGGATCTTTGACCCTTGATCCCTTTTCCATGACCTTAGACCCGTGACCTTTTATTGGTGTCCTGATTCTTGACGTTTGATTCTTGACCTCTGATGTTTGACCCCTTACCTCTGACCAGTGACCCTACTCCTTGATGCTTGACCCTTGAACTTAACCCTTGAGAAGCCTAACAACCAAACAACTCTAACCCAAAACCTAACCCTAGACCCTGGACCCTAAAACCTTGACCCTAGTTCTTTGAACACTGACCCTTCACACCTGACACTTTCTTCATGATCTTTAACTCCCGACCTTTGACCTTTAATCTAACCCCGGACACTTTACCCTTCATCCTGTCCCTTGACAATTCTAATACCCCTAACACTCTTATAAACCCTAACCCAAAACCTAAAGACCCTGGACCTTAGAACCCAGACCCTACATACTTGAACAGTGACCCCTCACATTTGACCCTTGACCTCTGACCATTGACCTTTGACCCATGGGCCTTGACCTTTGACCCCAGTTGTCTGGACATTTCCCCTACCCCTTGACACTTGACCCTTCATGCGGACCCTTGAAAACCCTAATAATTTTACCTATGGCCCTTGACATTTGACCCTTGATGTCTGACCTTTGTCCCTACTCCTTGACTCTTGACTGTTCACCCAGAGCCTTAACAACCCTGTCAACCTTAACAACCCAAAACTGAAACCTAACCCTATACCGTGCACCGTGCACCCTGGAACCTAGACCATAGATCCTTGAGTACTGACCCTTCACATTTGATCCATTGACTCATGACCTTTAACTCATTGTACGCCATAAGCGTATGTAGACACAAGTGGTGGACCTTCCCCACATGCCAGCTGTGTCTATAAAAAAATGTTTTCCCTCAGTGGCAGCCCTGACCAACTTTAAAATCATTTTTTGGTGAGAATTTTCAGCTTAAAATATTCAAGAACACTAGAATTGTAATATATTTATTTGTATAATATTCATTGCAAATTGATTTTTTTCATTGAATTGAAAATATCATGGTGTGTGGGGATGGTTTTTGTTGTGAATGCCTGGCATTTAACTGGTTAATGCTGACCTATGACCCTTGACCTCTGAGCCATGACCCGTGATCCATAACATTTGCCCTATGACCATTGACCTCTGACCCCTGATATTTGACCTTTATCCCTGCCCCTTTATGTTTGACCCTTCACCTGGGCCTTGACCCTAACAATTTGACCTATGGCCCTTGACCCCTGACATTTGACCTTTGTTTCTGCCCCTTGATGCTTGACCTTGCTATATAATGCCAACCTATGACCATTGACCCCTGACCTGACCTTTAACTCCTTCCACTAACCTTTGCCCCATGATGCTTGCTCCTTCATCCGGACCCTTGAGAACCCTAATAACCCTAACCTGAAACCTAACCCTAGACCCTGAACCCTAAAACCTAGAGCCTAGATCTTTGGATAATGACCCTTCACACCTGACCCTTACCCATGAGCTTTAACCCTGACCTATCACCCTTGACCACTGACCCTCGACCTTCACCCTTTGACCCCTGACTGTCTAAATGTGTCCTGACCTTTGACTTTGACCCTTGTCCTGTGACCATTTGACCTATGGCCTGTGACCTTGGACCTGTGACACTTGACCTTTCACCCATTACCTTTGACCTATGGCCCCTGACCTCTGACCATACGCCTTAACACTGGACCCTTCACCCAGACCCTTGACAACCCTAACAATGACCCTAGATTCTTGAATGTGCCTCCCCCTCAGCAACCAATGAGAGTAAAGGAATGGCCTCCCACCAGCAGCCAATCGTGGAGTGGGGCGGTGCCAGAGAGACACCCTTCAAGGATGTACCCCACAAGGAAGAAAAAGAAAAGGAAGGCAGGGCAGGGGGACAAGTGAGGAGGAGAGCAGCCCAAATTTAAATTTGAGGACAGTGTGGGGTGTGTGCACCAATGATCATCTTTGTGGTCCATCTCATGAGGTGTGGGGATAGTTTTAAGGGAATGCAAAGGAAGAGCATTTACCTGGAGAAAGTTATGTGACATAAAACCTGAGGGATGAGCAGAAAAGTACCCCCTCTCTTCAGCTTTGTATTGTAACCGCCTTGATTACAGAAACAGGACATTTCTATACTTTGTAGCCAGGTTCTGTACTACTAGTGGAGTCATAATTCTACACTGAAATACTTCCAGATGATTTCTTATATCCATTGAATGTCTTGACCACCGTCTTGCTTCCTGGTGATGTTGTCTTATTTGCAGAGGACAGGTTATGTGGCTGGCTCAATGGAGGGGCCTACCAGATCTGTTTATTGTAAGACATAGCTTTTTCTTTCTACAATTAGTCATTTGGTGAGTTGCTTTTTGAGAGTGTATGAATATCATCTTCTATAACGTTATTTTTCTAAAAACTTTACCATTTCTTAATGATCTACGATGTGTATCAGTTATCATAATCGTATTTGTACCTTGGAACCTTTTAACTTTTATCATTCCTTTATACCTTTGATTGTATTTGCCACATTGTTTTAAGTTTGTTTCTTTGAATATGGATCCAGGAATTGAATGGTAGAGTTAATGGCTTTGGAGCTTCATTTCTTGAGTGTACTAACAAAATCATAGTAAATGCCATTTCAAAGCAGATGGCCTGATAGGGGATCGATTAGATTAACTTTTGTAGGAGGAAGTAGCCCATGATATTTTGGGAGCATGAGTTGCAAAGCTTCTAAATGGATGTGGCCCAGACCCTGAATCGGATTTGAAGAAAATGAGAGAAGATGAATTTGGGTTTCTAATAGATCACAAGTCACTCGTGGGCATGAGGATCACAGAAAAGGTCAGTGTGTACATATGCAAATGTAGAGTTTAGGGAAGGCCCCAGCCTGTGACATTTAAAAAAATTTAAATCATTTTTAAATTTTTCAATTACAATGGACATACATTTTTTTTTTATTAGTTTCAGGTTCAGCCTGTGACCCTTTTGGCCTAGAAAATGGAGGGATGATGCTGTCCTGTTCAAGGCCATTAATGGAGCCACGTGAAAACATACACAGTGTGGGACTGTCAGCACCTAGGAAACAAGGTAGCAACTCTTCAGGGGTCTTGTGCCTCCTTCCTGTAGCAGCCAAACTCTTTCTTGTATTGTTGGTAGGTCTTTCGTGAAGGGAGTTTCTGCCTTCTCCTAGTATATGAGACCTCTGATGCCGGGGTTCTTGTTCCAGCGTCTAGAAGGGTTCAGCCATCTGGATAAGGCTGTGCGTAGATGAAATAGGAGTCCAGAGACGAAGCATAATTTTGAAAGGCATTTGGGGGTCAGAGGAGCTTAGCTTAAAGGAAACTAAGATCTAAGTTCTAAGTTCTCCTCGTCTCAGGACCCCATGCTTTTTATTAACACAATTTGTCCTGAGACCAGGTGGAGATATACACTTCAAAGGGTCAGGGTTTCATACAGAGTCCATTGTCAGAATGGGGGAATTAGCCTATGGCTGTTCAGGTGTTTGGCCAGTAGGTGGCAATAACATGTAGATTAAGATGCCCTTTAGCTGTCTGGCAGCCAAGCAATCACTTTAATGTATTCTATTCAGGTTTGGGGAGATGGCCTTCAGCCATTCCCAGATGCAGCCTGCTGTCATGCTGGAATTGGCTTCTAATAATATTGGCACAGGAATTTAGGACCCAAGCCCTCTTCCTCAGTCTTTCTTAGGAGCAGAAGGCTTTTTTCTTCCACACTTTCCCCAGCCACAGTGGTCTTTCTCTGTGCACTGGGGGGCAATAGAATCTGCTGCCCCTCACCAGAAGCGTAAGACTTGCTTTTCCCAAAGAGGAGAGGCTATTGGTGGTGCTTTGAGCCTTCCTTACAGTGATGGCTGTTCCCTTCCCCTGTGTCAGCACCAATGAGGGAGGCATCCTCGGGTCTACCTCCCTGTTCCCAGCAGTTCTCACAAGCACCAAGTGGAGAAGCATGGAGAATGACCTTCACGTGGGTGCAGAGTCCCCTGTTTCTGTGACCTCTGGGCTCCCATACTGTCATGCTGGCTGATACTCAGTTGTTGGAAATTCATTAGGCATCTTAGCCGAGTTTTTCTTGTTTGATATATGCCTCCTGACATGTCTTTCTCCTGAAGTTTCACACAGGGGAGCCGGTGCTCACATTCTGCCTCTTGGTTGTTTGAAGCCTTTGATTATTTTGAAACTGCTGCTTTTAAGGGCTTGAGAAAAGTTATGCTTTTGTCGTTTATGTGACTTTTACTCTTTTTAAGGTGAGAGTGCAGCTCTCTGGCTTTCTACATCCTCAGTGGAACTGGAGCTTCCCCCCATTGCTTTAATATCTCTTTATGTCTCTTCTCTTGCCCCGTTTTATTTTTTTATTGTCTAAAGTTTTACATATGTCTCCTTTTTTTCCACAGTTGACCCCGCCCCCCAGTCATTCCCACCATATGTTGCCCCTTTTAGATTGATAAATAAATGTTTTATTTTTCATCCCTCCCCATTAGTTTTTTAGGGATACATATTTATTTGCTGTTTCTTTTGTTGTTGTTGTTGTTTGTTTGTTTTTGCACCATTCCTGGTGGTACTGCAATACTGGGCCAATGCGTGGAGTGGACGGAGCAAGCTCATATTCCATCTCCCTATTCCAAAATTACATTTACTATAAGGTCCTCAGATAGAGGAAGTATCAGACATTAAACTGAGAAGGACAGGTGCTACAACTGATCTTAGCCAAAAGGCCGAGAAGTGATGTGTGTTTTTTTTTAGAGGACACCGTAGATATCACAATAAACATATTTGACTTCCTATAATCTGATAAACAATAGTACTTAAATTCTTCCTCAGAAATCCCTAGGAACCATACAGTGCCTTAATTTCACTAACTTAATCCCAGGCTCTTGTGTTACTATTGTCATATACATAAATTTTAAATCTCACATATCATTATTATTAACACTAGTGGTCCAGTGCATGAAATTTGTACACATTAAAAGGGAATTAATTAGAGGAAATATTTTAATATTGCTATTTGTCCTTTCTCTGCAATACAAATGTCAGAGATGAAAGAAAATTAGTAAAATGTATATGAAAATCTTCCTCCCGTCAGAATCTGGCGCACGCCGCGGGACCCAGAGTCAGGTCCCTGCCCACCCACGTGCGCCTAGAAATTGTGCGAGACCCAGACCTGGCCGGCCCCACCCCCATTGGGTGAAATCCAGACCCGGCCAGCCCCACCCCCGTTCAGCCCCACCAGGCAGGGGGCACAGCCTCAGGTCCCCTGGCCCGGCGCCAGGTGGGGGGGCACAGCTTCAGTCCCCCGTCAAGCCCTGCTGGGTGGGGGACACAGCCTCAGGTCCCCCAGCCTGGTGCTGTGGTAGGGGGCATGGCCTGAGGTCTCCTGGCCTGGGCCAGGGTGGGAGGCATGCTTTGAGGTCCCCCGTCAAGCCCCGCCGGGTCGGGGGGCACAGCATCAGGTACCTGCTGATGGCTCCTTACGAGAACCCCGCCTCCACTGTGGGCGCAGCCATCTTGTGATGGTGTGCCGGCATGAGGGTTAATTTGCATATTACCTCTTTATTATATAGATTATTGCATTTATTTACAATGATCTATGTCTAGATTTCCTTGCTCTTTGTTTCTTCCTCTCTGCTAGGAGAGTTTCCCCTCATCTCTGTATTTTAGGCCCGACCTAGGGTAGGACTGTTGGGATGGAGATGTTCATTTTTGGCTCTCACCCATTTACTGAATCAACATGGGATCTCCCTCCCGCATCATCTGGTCACAAAGGCTCCCTGTTAACCAAGGAGGAGGTGCTGATGAAGAGTAGGTCTCAGGGGTCAAGACTGACTGGGTGGGTGAAGCAGCCATCTGAGGGCTCGTCACTCGATAGCAGCTGTTCCTGTGGCTGACTCATTGTTTAAGGAGAACCCATAGATTCCCAAGGGACCAAGAATGCATCAGGCTTTTTGCTTTGAGGGGTCTGGGGCACCAAACCTAAAGAAACAGTGTCTTCATTGTCATGGACAGCAGCTACCTTTTAGGAGGTGTGTCCTCAGAAACCGATGTCCCTGTTACCGTGACATCAGATTTAGGCAGGCGATTCACATATCCTGGGTTACGGAAGTCAAGTCTTCCTTTAAGTAATCGTGTTTTGGGTGTGTTATGAGGACACAAGGAGTCATTTTGTGTTAGGGGAAGTCCCTTGGCGTGCTCGAGTCTGTGTCCCAACTACCATGGACTCAGTGGTGATGACACAATTTTTAGATACCTTGTTCTTAAGCTTTTGAGGGTGGCAGCTGTATTCCTGGCAGTCATGACTATTGCCGATTTCACACAAAACTGCCTGTTTCGGAGCTCCAGCGGCGCAATCGGTTAGCGCGCGGTACTTATAAAACTGCCTGTTTCCTGTCAGGTGTTAGGTATCTGCCCCCCTGAGTTAGAAGCATAGATGTTTCAGTGTTTCTGTCTTGCCTTGACCTTACCTGGAGAGCATGGGTAGATAGGCGTTCTTTCTTTGATTCATTCTTCTCTCTTTGGAAAATTACATTCTAGGAAAGATTTTCGATGATCTCACTAGATCAGGTAAGTTCAAATAGGGCCATCTTAGGTCTGAGGAGTAGAAATGAAAGGCGGGGGATGTACATTTCAACTGGGCACTGAAAGAGGGATGGGTTGGTCCTTATTGCTTGTCCATGATTAAGTCTACAGCTTATCCAATCATCCACTGAAGGACATCTTGTGAACAAAACTGCTATACAGATTTGCATGCAGGTTTTTGTGTGGACGTATTTTGAAACCAGATGGGTAAATTTCCAGGGGTGTTATTATTAGATCTTATGGTAGAATTTAGCTCTGCAAGGCCTTGAGTCAGTTTTGATAAGCTAGCTATTTTGAGGAATTTTTATATGTCATTAAATTTTTCTCTAACTTATCCTCTTAGAAGTCTGTCAGCCCTCTCTGCCCAGGCAACAGTCATCTACTTCCCCCTAGGACAGTGATGGCGAACCTATGACACGCGTGTCAGAGGTGACACGCAAACTCATTTTTTTGATTGATTTTTCTTTGTTAAATGGCATTTAAATAGATAAAATAAATATCAAAAATATAAGTCTTTGTTTTACTATGGTTGCAAATATCAAAAAATTTCTATATGTGAGATGGCACCAGAGTTAAGTTAGGATTTTTCAAAATGCTGACATGCCGAGCTCAAAAGGTTTGCCATCACTGCCCTAGGAAGTCCAAGGAGATTTTTCTCCTTAGAATTTTTCACAATTTTTACCCAGGTTTCTTTGTTTTCTTTTATGATTTTTTGTGGCAGAACCTAATAGCCCATGTACATTTCCTATCTCAGGAAGACTCTTATGAGGAGAAGTGTCTGATTCATTCAATTTCTTGCCTGACATCCTCAATCTCACTAGTACATACTCTACTGGTAAATTCATATTTTTTATTAGCTCTTGAAATCACTCCCTTAAATATTCTGATACTAGTTAGGGAATATAGACAAACCTCAGATATATTGTGGGTTTGGTTCCAGACCACAATAAAGCAAATATTACAATAAACATCTGAGGGAACCACGTAAGTGTGGTTCCATCTAGGAACCATTCGGTGATGACAATGTAGACACCTGGCCTCAAGGTGCTGAAATGATAGCTCTGTGCGTGTATGGTAATGGTTAATGGTAATCTTGGCCCAAAGCCCTTCCTGACTGACAAGAACAGGAGCAGTTCTGGGAACCTGGCCTATTAACTGAGGGGGTGTGCTGCTGAGTTGATTCAGTGATCCTTGACTTTCTATGCCTCATCTTCCTCTTTCTCTCCTTCTTCTTTCTCTTCTTCCTTCTTTTGCAATGATGAAACCAAGTTCTTGGAAAGCTTCCTGATTATTGACCAAGACACGGAAGCTGCAGCAACATTGCTTTATAATGTTAATACACAAGAGTGAGTCTGCCCTACTGACTGCAGGTAGATTTCGTAAAGATACGGAAGGAGTAATCACAAATTGCACGGCCATCAGGTCTTCAGTGACTAATTGAGACAAAATGGACAGATAAGAGAAGATAATGCGGCAGGTTGAGGGTCTGGAGGCCTTAAGGAGGACAGACAAGCAGAAAACATATTTTAAAAATGACTGTCTTTAAAGACCTAAAGCCTGTTTGTAGAGTAAGAGAAAGCAGATGCATATGATCAGCTTATGTTCATAGTTTCACCTCGATTTCAGACTTTTAGTGTTCAGACCTAACTCCCTTCCTTAATGTCCTCTCAATCATTACATGTGATGGAGTGAGTGTTAAATGGTATTTTTATTTATATTTGCTTCTTGCAATTTAAAAACTGATAATTTATTTATGAAATAAAAAGGCTTTATTTTCTGAGAAGAAAATTGCAAGAATTTCTTGCAGTACCAGCAGGCTAGGGCTGTGTTGGGTCAGATGGGTTGGGGAGATGCTGATCCCATAACAAGTGTGTTCCCCCATTACACAGTAACATCAGGTCAGTGCTGTAACTTGATTCCTATCTTAGATTGGGCCTTCTCATCAGCCATAGTTCAAAACTAAATGTTTCAGTACCTGATGGGGCAGCAAGGAAAAGAGGATAGTTCAGGTCCAAGATCCAATAGAGAAACTGGGAGAACTTTTGAGAGCTTACTCTGAAAAAGCAGAAATCAAGCCTGTATCCAAGATTGGAGAACATACTAGGACATTGTTTCCCAAACTCTAATTACTCCCATAAGGCCCAGTATATTATACATCACATGTATCATATAACATTCTTAATATTTTTACATTTAAAATCACTTTATATACCAACTTGTTGAATTTCTGATTTTATTGATCATAGGAAATTATGTCCATGAAATGGCAGATGAAATATTCAAATTATGTATTTAATGCAGAATTAACATACTAGTAGACATACAGCCAATGTTTGAGTTACTCTGTTCCCATCTGAGGCCATCTCCCATAACACAAGAAGTATTCCTGCTTTTGGAGATGCTGTTAGGAATTGAGGTTGGCAGATGAAACATTTTCAAAAAGCTTTTTATAAATAACATTAGTGCCTCTTTGTGTGGTCACCTCTCATTTGAGGCACAGAAGACCTCAGGACAGGGAGTGTGTGACCCTGAAAAGACCTTGGCTGGTACCTCATGCACTTCCTGATGGACGGGGAAAAGCTGAGGGCACATTTCTCACGAGATTCAACTACCCCCCACTGGGTGGGCACCAGAACAGTGCACCCTGATAGCTGGTATGCCGATCTGTGTTGCCCATTAACCTTTGAACAAGGAAGGACTACATCTTGTTCTCTACCGTAGGCAACATTTGAGGGAACCACATGGGTGTGGTTCAGCAAATAGACTTTAATGAATGTTTGTGATTTTTGTTCGCTTCTCTGCATTTTATTAAATGGTGATTAAGAGTTCCTTTAAAAAAAAATAAAAGAGCTCAAATGTACAACCGTGAGGGAAGCTAGGAGGAAAAGTGCTGAGAGACTGATTCCCACTCTGAAATCTGCCAGAGTATTTGAACTGCAATAAAGTGTGGTCCCGGGAGATTCCATGTGGCCAAGGTGGTACAGACTTATCAAGAACAAAGGAATTAGCTCTGTGTCCTCTACTTGCAGAACCAAAACAGTGCCAATAGGACCATGGAGGTCACATTTTACTGAATGTTCCTAGTGTCATTACGGGGAATCTACCGAGATGATCTGCAGCCTTACCTCAGCCCGTTTTAGAAGAAGAAAAGAGGACTTAGATCAGCAGGCCATAGGATCAAAGACAAATGCATTTAAGGACATTTTGGGTAAAGAGAAAGGCTTTTTTCAACCCAGCAGGTACAACAAAATGACAACCAGCTGAAGTGGAACAGGGCAGAAGGTTTTATGACTCAAGGCAGGTGAAATATGGGAAAAGGTCATCTCCCCCAATCAAGAAAGAGAGCCTTTGAGCACCAGTTAGAGAATCCCCCAAGTTCTCCCACAGCCCTAAGTCACTGGCTGAGAGCCAAGCCAGGGCCTCTGTGAGTCATGAGCACGGAGCCCAGTGAGAAGAGCCTGGAGATGATGCGTTCTGTTGTCAGCGTCCCTGTCAAGCCTGCATGGATGGATTTGCATTTTGGGTGGGAAATTCATGGACCAGGTCAGTTTAGGGCTCCACTTCCCCCTGGGTGGAGCGAGCACAGGCCCTATAAAGAGGCTGCCTGCCGTGCCACTGCCATCCTCCCAGCCGCAAGTTCTGATCTACGCTGAGAACGTGGTGAGTCTATTTCTAGAGTTCAACTGTTTTTCTGGTGCTTTCAACTGTTGAATTTACCTAAAGACAGAAAGTTTGGCATGTCTGAAATCATGATCATGGGTTTGATGCTACTTATTTGATGAAACCTTAAAATTGGGGTGCATTGATAGACTGTTTTCACTTCTTTTTAGGCAGTTTGATTTCCTCTACGAAAAACAAATTAATAGGAAAGCTTTGATGGAAAGGAGAGCAAAGACAATAATATTTGCTGTTGTTGTTGTTGTTTTTTAATATGTATATTTTGGTGTCCCTTCCATTCTGGTGTGAATTCAAAGGCTCTTTGCTTTGTTCCCGAACAGCCCTTTGTTATGTGCCTGCATCAGCGTATTGGGACCTCACAAGAGATAATGATGATAGAAATTGCTTGTGAAGTTGCCCATGATATTAGAACTTGTGATGGGCTTTCATGATGATGTTATTTGCATACAAAACATATCACTTTATTCTTTCAGCAATATTTTCTTTGGAAAATATGGTAAGCGGAAAGACAAGTCTTTCTCAGGGCTGATGAAACAATTTTATAAAGATGAAGGGAAAAGCCAGAGAGTCTTCAAGTGAACTTAAGAGATAAAAGCACATTCTTGGAGATTGGAGAGATAAATCTCATGGTGTTATCTAAGTGCTGGGTTCTCTCTCTCTAGGAATGCCTTCTTATGATCACTGTCATGTACTTTCATTCAGGTTTTAAGACTCCAGAAAGATGTCTTACCAGCAGCAGCAGTGCAAGCAGCCCTGCCAGCCACCTCCCGTGTGCCCACCTAAGTGCCCAGAGCCATGCCCACCTCCAAAGTGCCCTGAGCCATGCCCACCCCCAAAGTGCCCTGAGCCATGCCCACCCCCAAAGTGCCCTGAGCCATGCCCACCCCCAAAGTGCCCTGAGCCATGCCCACCTCCAAAGTGCCCTGAGCCATGCCCACCTCCAAAGTGCCCTGAGCCATGCCCACCCCCAAAGTGCCCTGAGCCATGCCCACCACCAAAGTGCCCAGAGCCATGCCCACCTCAGCTGTGCCAGCAACAATGCCCACCTGTGCAACCTCCTCCACCATGCCAGCAGAAGTGCCCACCCAAGAGCAAGTAACAGCTTCAGCATTCATCAGGGACAAGGAAGAATAAGAACAACTGGCTCACCTCGTTCCCCAGCCCCTCCTCCATCTTCTCTTCAGAGCCCATCATGGATGCAGAAGAAGCTCCTCCACCCTTCAGCCTGATATGCTTGTGATGATTCCTGACAGCGAATGATTTCCTTCCTGAGTCTATTCTGGAAGGAAAGGAAGCTGAGAAAGGGCAGTTCTCCGCTGCACCAGCGTTCCGTTCCCCAGCTTCAGAAGGAAGAGCAGCAGCTGTCTTCCCGGAGGGGCAGTGGGGCGGTGGGGGGCAGCAAAGGGTTCCCTTGATGGCTTCTGTGTCTGTGATCTGGGCAGAGGGCTCCTACCACCTGAACAACTGTACCTATTCTTCCATTTCCTGAATAAAGCACTATTTTGTTTGTGATGGAATTATATTTTCTTTCTTCTTTTAAACTTTAAATTCACTTTCCGTTTACTATAATAGCACAGAAAAGAGATCGAAGTATGTCATTTTGATACCTACTTTGAGAGATGCCCTGAGAAGGAGAGAGAGAAAGAGAGAGAGAGAGAGAGAGAGAGAGAGAGAGAGAGAGAGAGAGAGAGAGAGAGAGAGATTGCTCCACTGTTCCACCTATCCATGCAATCACTGGTTGCTTCCTGTATGAGCCCTGACTGGAGATGAAACCTGCTACCATGTTCCAACCAACTGAACTACCCAGATAGGGTAGCTTTTTGACTTTAAATATATTTTTTAATCCTTGTCCAAGGACATGTTTTTATAATTTTAGAGAGAGAGAGAGAAAACAGGGGAGAGCGAGAGAGAGAGAAACATCAATGTGAGAAACATTGGTTGATTGCCTTCTGAACATGCCCCAACTGGCAATCGAACCCTCAACCTAGGTATGTGCTCTGACCAGGAGTGGAATCTGCTCCCCTTTTGGTCTACAGGATGATGCTCCAAATAACCAAGCCACCCAGCCAGGGCCCAGCCAGGGCAGTTCTTGAGGGTATTGATGAAGTAAACTGTGAGCCTAGATTAAAATGACTTTGCTATTTTAAGAATACAAACAACTTTCTGGCCGTCCTTTCTTACTTTCCACACTACCCACTTCATGTGTGGGCAATGCAGCTCACATAAGAGGATAATTTCACGAGGTATATACAAGACCCTCAGAGAACAATGGATAAAGGATTCTCTCTCAGAGAGAATAAAGGCAAACCTAATAAAGGCAAAGAGGAGAATGAATACAGAAATTCTTATACTTTGCTACTCTTTTGTATGATGCTTATTTTCTTCCATCTTCCCCCAACCCCCAGCTTGACCAATGTATAATTGACAAATAAAATTGTATACTTTAAAGTAAATAAGATAATCATGTTTACTTAGCGACATGATCATCATAATCACTTTAACATATCTATAGCCTCACATGGTTACCATCTGTGCGTATGTGTTAAGAACATACTATTGATCATCTTAGCATATTTCAAGTACACAACACAGTATTATTAGGAATAATCACCATACTGCATACTATACGTTATACCCCCAGAGCTTATCCATCTTTTAACTGAACGTTTCTACCCTATGACCAATATCTCCATATATTTGCCACCCCTCAGCCCAGTAGCATTTATTCTCCTCTCTGCTTCTGAGTTCTATGACTTGACAACACCCTCCTCAATAGCCAATGGGTCATGAAGAAATAATAAGGAAAATCAGAAAATGCTTTGGGAGAAAAAAAAATAAAAACAGAGCCTACTAAACTCATAAGACACAAAGTAAAATCAGTGCACGTAGAAAAATTTAAGTCTGGAGACACCTATAATACAAAAGAAGAAAAATCTCAAATCAATAATCTTATAGAACTTTAAGTCAAACTATACCCCAAGTAAAGATAAAGATGGAAATAATAAAGACTAGAGTAGAAATAATAAAGAGTAGAAAAATAAGGAATTAATAAACTAAAAGTTGGTTCTCTGAAAAGATCAATAAAACTGACAATTCTATAGCTAGACTGACCAAAAAGAGAAAAGACTCAAGTTACTGAAATTAGCAGAGAGGAGACATCATTACTGATCTTATAGAAATAAAAAGGATTGAATGAATTCAGAGGAAGATAAGGCACTCAGTCATGGTGAGATCATTTGAGGAAAGGAGCCTGGATTCCTTTATGACTGCATGGAGCAAAAACCTTCCCAAACCACGCTAGACCTGGACACAAGTAAGAAATTACTTCTACTGGACCGAGCCACAACAATTTAGGGGGTGTTTGTTATAGCAGCTAACCTATGCTGACTAATAAATTATATGATTAGAACACTTTTTTGTTTGTTTGTTTGACTACTTTATTTTGATGCTAGGTGGCACTGTTTACTCTGATATGATAGTAGACCTTACCTGCTGATAAAACAAGAAGACAGGTTAGCCCTAACTGGTTTGCCTCAGTGGGTAGAGCGTCAGCCTGCGGACTGAAGGGTCCCAGGTTCAATTCCGGTCAAGGGCATGTACCTTGGTAGGGGGTGTGCAGGTGGCAGCTGATTGATGTTTCTAACTCTCTATCCCTCTCCCTTCCTCTCTGTAAAAAATCAATAAAATATATATTTTAAAAAAGAAGACAGATTAATAAAACTTTTAGGATGAACGTTTTTCAAATAGTTTTTAAAGAATGTGGTCAGGTAAAAACATGGTGATCAAAACCAGCACAATTGTTTGTGTTATACCAAATTTTCATGTTTTTTTCATTCTTTCATTTTACAACCTAAGGAAAAATATATCTCTTTTAAAATTTTTTTATTGATTAACTTTTTACATATGTGTTCTTATCCCCACATTACCCCCCACCCCCCACCCCCACTCATGCCCTCACACCCCTGTTGTCTGTGTCCATTGGTTAGGCCTATATCCATGCATACAAGTCCTTTGGTAGATCTCTCCCCCTTACCCCCACCCTCCTCTACCTTCCCTCTGAGGTTTGACGGTCTGATTGATATTTCTTTGTCTCTGGATCTGTTTTTGTTCATCAGTTTATGTTGTTCATTATATTCCATAAATGAGTGAGATCATGTGATATTTATCTTTCTCTGACTGGCTTATTTCACTTAGCATAATGCTCTCCAGTTCCATCCATGCTGTTGCAAATGGTAAGAACTCCTTTTTTACTGCAGCGTAGTATTCCATTGTGTAGATGTACCACAGTTTTTTAATTCACTCATCTACTGATGGACACCTAGGCTGTTTCCAAATCTTAGCTATGGTGAATTGAGCTGCTTTGAACATAGGGGTGCATATATCCTTTCTAATTGGTGTTTCTAGTTTTTTGGAATATATTCCTAGAAGTGGGATCACTGGGTCAAATGGGAGCTCCATTTTTAGTTTTTTGAGGAAACTCCACACTGTTCTCCATAGTGACTGCACTATACTTCTGCAGGAAAATTTGCTGTGTTTTCCATCCCAGGAATATAAAAAGAAACATATTTTTGATACAAATATGAATATGGACACATATATATGAATGGATGGCTGACAATTCTATCATGCTTCATGTCTCTGTAAACATTTTTATATTCTAGGAAGATGGAGTGGTGGGCTTTCCAGTCCTCACTGCCTGTGGTTCCTGCCACACTATGTGTGAAGTAAACAGTTTGCATCCTGAGGATGCAGTAGATCAGCTTTGGTGTGTTACTCTGGGAAACCTCCAATCTAGCTTGCATGGGTGTGTATGTATGTTTGTGTGAGGGGTTGAGTGGGGAGAGAAGTACATCCCTCTAGACGACTGGAAATGCCCTAAAGTTCCTCATTCCCTTCCTGGCAGAGTGGCACTCAGCGAATGGGAGAGGATTGATTGAGATAAATGTGGAGGGTGCGAGTCCTTGTGGATGTTTGAGAAACAGAGTCACAGGTATCAGAAAGAAATGAGCAAGGAGGAGCAGATTCACATATGTAGGAACAATATCCTTTGAAATAAACAGGAGTTGGCTAGATGAGTGAGCAATCTGAAAGCCAGGTGTAGGGGCAGGGCACTCAGGGTTAGAGAGTCAGAGTCAGCGCGGACAGGCACTAACTAGACTCCAGCATGACTCACTAAGTCGCAGGAGGAGAGCTCTGCTCCAGCCCTGGATGCCCAAGGAACAGCCTGTGGGTGGCATTACACAACCTCCCAATGCCAGCCCAAGAAAAGTCAGCGGTGGGGTAAGGGGGAGGGGGGACTCACCACCCACCTACTACCAGGGCCCAAAGACTCAGAAAGATGCCCTTCCTCACCAACCTGTCTGGGAACAGGTCCTATTTCACAAGGGAAAGGAAGAAAGACAATGAGTCAGATCACGACACACACAGTCAGGAGTGAAATGGAAAGTGCATTTAATGGGGGCGGAACAGAGCTGATCCACATATTTGCACCTTAAGTCCCTCTTCAGATGAATCCTGAGCTGAAACTAGGGTTCTAAGGTATCAAGACCCTCAGCCTCATTCAGAAGCTCAGAGGCCCGGAGTGTTTGGGAAGGAAGGCTTCATAGCACATATTTTTAGGGGGCAACTGAGGGAGGATTGTAACTCAGGGTAACAGCATGCTAATTACAAGGAAAATGGCACTCAAGCAGAATGGGAGAGGGGATTCAGCATCAAGGACCACATTACTTCTGCTTGGTCTGCTGAATTGGTGCTGGGATGACCGTTGAGGGACATGGCTCAGGAACCTTGGTTTGGCATGGCTCAGGAACCTTGGGGTGGCATGGCTCAGGATCCTTGGTTTGGCATGGCTCAGGAACCTTGGGGTGGCAGGGCTCGGGAACCTTGGTTTGGCATGGCTCAGGAACCTTGGTGTGGCAGGGCTCAGGAACCTTGGGGTGGCATGGCTCAGGATCCTTGGTTTGGCATGGCTCAGGAATCTTGGGGTGGCATGGCTCAGGAACCTTGGTTTGGCATGGCTCAGGAACCTTGGTGTGGCAGGGCTCAGGAACCTTGGTGTGGCATGGCTCAGGAACCTTGGGGTGGCATGGCTCAGGATCCTTGGTTTGGCATGGCTCAGGAGCCTTGGGGTGGCAGGGCTCAGGAACCTTGGTTTGGCATGGCTCAGGAACCTTGGTGTGGCAGGGCTCAGGAACCTTGGGGTGGCAGGGCTCAGGATCCTTGGTTTGGCATGGCTCAGGAACCTTGGGGTGGCAGGGCTCAGGAACCTTGGGGTGGCAGGGCTCAGGAACCTTGGGGTGGCAGGGCTCAGGAACCTTGGGGTGGCATGGCTCAGGAGCCTTAGGGTGGCAGGGCTCCTTGGTTTGGGGAACACATTGTTCCTGGGGTGGAGGCTGGCAGGGCTGTTTCACCTGCTGCTGCTGAAGCTGGGGAGGTGTGGTGCAGGGCTGCTTCTGCTGGTAGGAACTCATGGTTCAAAGGAGGCTGGACCTAGAGCCAGAACAGATGGTTTAAACAGGGATTAGCTGGGGAAGGAGCCACATTCAATACCAGTTCAGGTCTCCTAAGAAGCAAATGTTCCCCCTCCTCCGTTTATGACTAAGAACACCCTGGTGATTTCTGAACCTTTGAACAGGGGGAACCGAAAGGTAATTTGTTCAGCTCCACTCAGGGCCTCTCCCAGTGCTCTGTTTCTTCCTGGCACAACTTAAAACCCAATTAGCAACGCAACACAGCCGCAGGCTCCTGGCAGAAATATGAGAGCACAATATTGGATCACATGGAAATGTGATATGGTTTGAAAGAAAAAAAAACACAAAAACCCCCCACAACCCAGTAACTTCAGCCTAACATTTCTGGAAACAGAATGGTTTGTCACCTATAAGCTAATTACTGACTTCTCCAGAACCCACTTGATCCCCCTCTAGCCCACTCACACCCTACTCTTTCTCACACGCTTCCTTCAATCTGCTTGTTCAAGTACTACCTGAACACCATGGGTCACAGGCGGCCTCTGTGATCCTCATCTGATACCTTGGGAGGCATTCCTAGAGCAAGCCTTCTCTTTCCCAAACTGCACAGCACTTTGCTTGTCCTTACTGCTTTATGCGGGTGACTTTCTACATTGACTTTCTGCTGCCCATGTCTTATTTTCCTGTATATGCCGTAGTTTCATGGAATAAATTCTCTGTTGTCTAAATTGGTTTTTTTTAGCAAAGTACCAACATAAAACACTTTGGTGAAAGAATAAAATTCTCCGCATTAAGGTTAGGAATAAAGAAAGAGGTATAATGTCACTATAAGTTCTACCAACTCTAAGTTAGCAGGGTTTATCCTGCTCATGGAGGGTCTCACGCAAGCCAATCCTCTTCTCTCTGTCACAGCAAGAGCTGATGGGGCAGCATTGATAACATCTTACTAGTAAGTCCCTTCAAGCGAAAACTATGATTGCATTTACAACAAAGCTATTCCTAGAGGCTATAACTCTGATAACAGAACTTCAATAGTGCCAAGGAGGTTCCAATAAAAATAAAATAAAATACCTTGAGCAATTGGTAAGCGTTCGGAGGAAGGAGAGCCACCTGGTGCGCAGAGAAGAGCAGGCTGCGTGGTCACTCGGGCCTGGTGTAGTGTCCCCAGCCAACTGGCTTTTTATAGATGGAAACCTGTCTCAAGGAAATGGGATTTTTTTTTTTGGACTGCTATGTCTTAATCCTTTGCCTGTCAAACATGATTCACCCCAGTCCCCTCATCTACCTGTTGGTTCAGTCTTTGTGATGAAACCATCCACTTGACATTTTTTTGGCACTTGCTGTCTGGCAATGATGTCACCTGGGCCTTGTCCCCATGGAGGGTCCTTTACACCCAAGTGGAATGTTTACAGTGGGGGTGGTGTGGGCTGAAAGGCAAGAAGAGGGAGAAGTTCTAGGGCTGCTGGATCCAGAAACATCCCTGTTTCCTGGAGGCCCTAATCCCTGGTACAGTCCAGGCTTATTGAACTGCTTAGTATTGGAAGTGGATGTGGAGATAAGCAGTTGTTCCTGGTTCTCCTGGGAGGCCAAGGGCATGGTACCATGAATTTCCTCAGGTGGAAAAAAGTAATAATTCTCTTTACCCATTCCTAAGTGTAACCAGGTCTGCGAGGGGAAAGGCAAGGCTCAAATGATTCTTTTGGCCCTAAAATTCCTTCACTCCAAGAGAGACCGCAGCGTCAATAGCAGACAGGGGTATGGGGACCCCGACCAGTGATGGGGATGCTGATTGGTGAAAACCTGGAGAAGCAGTCAGGTTCAGCAGCCCCAGAGAAACCTGGTCCTTTTACCCATCCACTTGTTCTGTCTAATGTGCCAGTGGACCCTGAAGATGCTGCCTCCCATGAGGACCCCTTCCTGGGAGCAACACAGGAACATGGGACCTGTGATTCCTTGACCCTTTATATCAGAGTCCACTCTGCTTAAGATAAAATGAAAGTGAGGTCACTAATCCAGCCTGCCTTTCATATACAATCTGTAACAAACTGGGGTATTTGGAAAATCCAAATCATCCTTCAAACCCAGGTACTTGTGAGGTCCCTTCTTCCTTACCTTGGCTCACCTATATTTTGTGGAGTAGCTGCTGGCTCCACAGCTGTGTCACCTCCCCTGAACTGGAGCCCAGGACCAGCCAGCCATCACCAGGAGCGCTTCCCACTCATCCCCTAGTGATTATTCTATTCTTCATTCCCACAAGGTACTTGATAGATTGACAATAATAGAATAGGTGGATGAATGAATGTCATTACTTTTATGAGATACACAGAGGCTGCTTTGAGAACAGCTAGAAAGTTTCTTTTCTTTTTTAAAAAATATATTTTTATTGATTTGAGAGCCTAAGAGGAAGGGAGAGGAAGAGAAACATCAATTGGATGCTTTCTGCAACCCCCTACTGGGGATGGAACTTGCACCCTGGGCGTGCGCCCTGATGAGAAATTGAACCAGCGACTTTCTGGTGCATGGGACATTGCTCAAACAACTAAGTCTCACCAGCCAGGGCACTAGGACATTTCTTATAAAAGAAAGACTCCCTTGTCACAAGCCACATGGTATGAGCTGAGAATAGGAGTAACGGTTCAGCAAGAGTCAGTGACCTGATACACCTATCTGACTTGTGTGTCCTTTCCCCCAGACAACACCTTTTCCTTTCTAGCACCCGAATTTCTTCTTTACCCCACTGCACTTTTGTCTAACGTACAGCGAATAGTTGGATACCACACCTTTTCATATTATACATGGAAGCTCAATTTCTTCACCAGCAGTGCTGAATTAGCCAATGAATTTTCTGGCAACCACATGGCTTCTGATTGCAGCTAGCATCTCCCCAGTGACTTTCACACTAATGCCTTTGTCTGGATGCTGCTAATGTTCTTATTCCAAAGCCTGATCTTTCTTAGTCTCACTGGTTAACTGTACTAGACACCTTTTGGGCATCTCTACAAATTCTCTCTGCCCCACTTTGTATCCACACACTGCCATGTGGCCTTTGAATGTAGGCTCAAATGGGATTTGTGCAAGATCCTCCTGTCCCTTCCTGATCTAAGTCTTCTATGATACTAAAGTGCAGGGCACCCATAGAACAATGCACTGTTGAGTGCATAATCCAGGGAGAGTTAATGCACCTGGAGTCAGACTGGACAACTGGTCGTTGTGAACGGGAGTGATAGGAGGTTATGGACAAATACTTCTGCCTTCATCTCCAGACAAAGAGTTCTACATCTTCTCACCACACGAGAAAAAGCACACACACAAAAATATTTTTTCAAATGCGAACCACAATCTGATCGCTTCAAAATAGACATGAATCTCAAGAACTCAGGCTCAGCTACATGGGAGATCGCGGCCTTCCTAAGATTGAGCAGGATTAGTTACTTCTCAAGTCACCTAAAAGGACAAGTCAGAGCGTGTCAGGTGATGACATACCCTGGAGTCTCCCCACTGGAATATGTGCTCAGCACTGGAGGCCTGGCTCATCTTGTAGTTTCAACAGATGCTGGTGACAATGGAAATTTTTGAGGATTCTCAACTATCGCTCAAAGGACCTCCTCTCATTCATTCATTCACCTGATTCTTGAGTGGCTACAATAAGTCAGGCAGAGTTCTAGACCCTTGGGGGTATATCAATGAACAATAACAAAGATCTCTGACCTTGTGGAGTTCACATACTATAGGGGAGGGTGAAAATAAACAATAAAGAAACATGATGAATATGCAAATTATTTAAATGCTATGAACAAAAGGAATACCCATGTAAGCAATTGAGAGCACCAAAGAGGTGGTGGTGGTGGTGGTGGTGGTGGTGGTGGTGTGTGTGCGCCAGCGCGCGTGCGCCCTCATTGAGAATGTGATGTTTGAACAGATTTGAGGGTTGAAAAGTTAGCTATTAGGCTCTCTGTGGAAACAGTTCCAGGTCAAGAGGATATTCGATGTAAATGCTCTAAGGCCAGAGCTTGCCTGGCATGTTCCAGGGACACTGTGGCTGGACTGGAGAGAGAAAGTGGAAGAGAGGCAAGAGCCGAAGGAAAATAAGTTATCCTCTGCTTTTACTTTCTGCTGTCAGCTGTCATTAGGACAAGGATGAATCTTTCTTCTTCCAGGGCGCCTCTTCAGTCAGCAACAACAATCAGCTCAGAATAAGATGCATCAAGGAGTGCTTCTTCAGGCGCCCAAATGCCACTTACATTTCGTGGACTTTCTTGAAAATGTCCACTCTACACAGGAAGGTATAAGGGTGGATTAAAGTCACATATAAGAGGCTTTTGAAGACAGAAAAGCTCTCTTAGCAGGCTTTCGTGTGTCATGTGTGATGTAAAAAAAGATGAATTCTGGGTTACTCTAATTAACGTTTTGATATCATTTTTTTCCTTGAAAAATAGAATGGTTGTACCAGATGCTCTGACATCTTCTTTCATTCCTGGCATTTTAAATCTTAATGACCAGCTCTTTCCCAACACTGTGGCTGATTGTTCACCTCCCCTGGATCATGTATCCCTAATCCCTGCCAAAAACTCCCCTGCGGTTTTAAGTCACTGGTTAAATCTAAAAACCAGAATGATTAGGTTCAAGTAAGTAGCAGTGATGTTTTGAGGGATAAGCAGGAGCCTTGGGGGCAGGGTCCTCAGGATCAGAGGTGGCTTGGAGCAGGCGCCATGTCATGGAACCGAGGCCTGACTCAGTCCAGTGCCAGAGGAGAGTCCTGCTCCAGGTGTGGCTGTCCAAAGTGACAGGCTCTGAATTCCATTACACAATAGCCATTGCCATTCTTGAGATGCCCCCTAAATGTAATCACACACATGGAAACACACAGTATCAGGACAGATAGATGATGTCTACACCAACTCCTCTCTGATGACAGGTTCTATCATGATAGCGTGGCAGTAAATGGGGCAGAGTCACCCAATGACACATACAGTCATGAGTGCACTCAAAAGTGATTTAATGGAGGGAGAGCAGGAAACATGCATTTCTTCCCATTCAGATTCCCTCTTCAGATGAACCCTAAGCAGCTGAGGCCAACAAAACCACTAAGACCCCTGCTTAACTTAGAGGCCCATGGGACTTCTAAAATGAGTGTAAGGAAGGTTTCATAGCACATATTTTTAGATGTAAGAAAGACATGGTGACTCATGATGAGAACATACTGATTATAAGATCTGCATACAGTTAAGACACAGAAACGGAAGGGAAGGTGTTCAGTATCCTGTGGTCAGCTCCTCAAGGGCATGGCAGTGGACCACATGACTTCTGCTTGATCTTCTGCTGGGATGGGCCCATAGTAACCTGGAACCTTAGGGTGATTCAGATCTTGTACCTTGGTGGAGTTAGGCGGAGGAACCTCATTTAAACCTTGGTGGCTTCAGCTGTCAGTTACTGGGCAGGATTTGAGGTCCTTGGCCGGTGAGTCTGAGTGGGTTGTTGGCTCCAGTGTACCTACCAGAAGATCAAAATTGGGATGGAGCTGTGTGGAGGGATGAGACATAGGGGCTACCCCAACCAGGATGTGGCATCCCACCCTTGGGCTGCTGATCTGGGACCTGCTGCAGAGCCTCAGGAATGTTCTTGATGGGCAGAACATACATTTATTCTAGCAACATCTTCATTGACTTTTTTATTTTCTAATATCAGGATTAGAAGCTCTACAAAAATCAAATAACATTGTATAATGCATAAAGTGGCAAAACAGAGCTATTAAAAAATGAACACTAACATATAAGCAGCCAGAAATAGCCATAGTTATATTTTGCTTTATTCAGTGTTGTTTTATTCAGGATACATTTTTTCCCCTGTAAACCCAGACACATGCATCCATTATTAAAAAGATGTTTTTGCTTATATTGTTTAGTATCTGCTTTTGTAATAATATAATCAGAACTTTTCCCAATAAGACTAATCATTTTCCTACAACAATCTTTTTAATGCCTGTAGTATAATCCCAGCACAGACATCTCATCTGTTGTTGCATTATCTATTGATATGCATTTCAGTGTTATCAACTTTTTTTGTATTAGATACAATGCTGAAACAAATATCCTCATGTATAAAATATTTGTGTACATGCATGAATATTTCCTAAAAATAAAATTCTGGAATCAAATGATCATTCAAGAGTCAGGTAGATCGTTAAACCTTTTGATTCTTTCCTGCCAAACTCTTCTTTATGACGTTTAAACTATATTTATAAAATCTGTGTATTACAGAGTCCATTTCCCCATTAAGAATCAGCCTATTTAATCGTGAGTGGCCCAGAGTTATCGCTAGACTCTTCCACTATTGAAATCAGCAGAAACATGAAGCCATTTCAAATGTGCATACCAGGCAGACCCAAGACACGTCATTCCCTTCTGCCAGTGTGACAACTACTCAGCACATTGTAATAACTTGTTGGACGGTTTCTGTCTTGCAGTTTCCAAAGATTTCCGAGTTCTTGCCAACTCTGTTTGGAGTGCTTGTGCATCACGTCACTCAGATACTGTCACCTGCCTCACACCTGCTAGGTGTTATGGACCATCAACCTTGTCAAGAAATGGGCTTCACTTTCCAGTGACCACTGCAGCCATTCTGAAATTTTATGTTGGCTTTACTGGTTTTGGAAAAAATCTCCCTAAAATCTCAGACCCATTCAACAAAAACCTGCAAACCTATTGATCACCCTTGAGATCAAAAGTGGCTGCAGGAGAAAGTTAGGGTCTAGATATATAGAGATCTAGGTTCTAGGTGTGATTCAGAAACAATTTCTCATTGGTCTCGATCTTCTTCTCCTTTCTAGATATCAGTCTCTTTATCTGGAAATTCAGGGGCTGTACTAGGTGCTATTTAACTCTCCTTTCACTCCTGACATTTTATAGCTTAATGACCTGTTTCCACCAGTTCCTGGCTAGTTATCCACCTCACTTGGATCACTTACTCCTCCACATAATCTCTTCTTCAAACTCAGCTCCTTTTTCTAATCTCTTGATAGATAGCCGTCCGTGGTTTATTTTGGGAGGAACACCATCTGAAGTGGGAGCGTGCGGTTGTATATATGTTTATATGAGGACCTGAATATTGTATCTCCCAGAGAAGACTACAGATTCTCTGAGGGGAGGCACTGTGTATCCTCCTCTCCCTCTTCCTGGTAGAGATAGTATCAGGCCTCCCTGCACATGATGGGTGCCCAGCAAAAGATAACATTGTCTGAGCTGAGGACCGAGCTGTATGGATAATTAGGTGTATGTGGCTACTTGAATAAATGTGCCTCTTTGTGAGTGTGTGTCTGTATGTGTTGGATGTCTGGAAGGTAAAATAAATGAAGAAAACCAGAAATATTAGGTTCAAGCAGTGATGTTTTGGAGAATAAGCAGGACCCTTGGGGGCAAAGTCCTCAGAATCAGAGATGGCTTGGAGCAGGCACCATGGGACTAAGGCATGACTCAGTCTAGTGTCAAAGGAGAGCCCGGCTCCAGGTGTGGCTGCCCAAAGTGACAGGCTCTGTGTTCCATTACACAATAGCTATTTCCATTCTTGAGATGCCCCTTAAATGTAATCACACACACACACACACACACACACACACACACACACACACACACACACTCATGGAAGCACACAGTAACAGGACAGGTAGATGATGTCTACACCAACTCCTCTCTAATTGCAGGTCCTAGAACAGGAAGGGGCAGATTTACTCACTAAGACAAGCAGCCAAAAGTGGAATTAAAGTGCTTTAATAGGGACAGAGCAGGAAACAGGCATTGTTCTCATCCAGACTGACTCTTCAGGTGAGTCCTGAGCAACATAGGACCAGCAGAGCCACTCGGGCCTTCTGCATAATTCAGAGGCTCAGAGGACTCTTCAGAGTGTGCAAGGAAAAGTCTCATAGCAAATATTTTTTTAGGATGCAAATAAGAGAAAGATTCTGACTGATGGTGAGAACATACTGATTACAAGGTCTACAGATAATCAAGACACAGAAGCAGAAGGGAAGAAGGTATTCAGCATCCGGTGATCAACTCCTCAAGGGCATGACTGTGGTCCACATTACTTCTGCTTGGTCTTCTGCTGGGCTGGGCCAGGAGTAACCTTTGAAGGAAATGGCTCAGGGACCTGAGGCTGGCCAGGCTGAGGGACTTTAGGGTGGACTGGCTCAGGAAGCTTGGTGTGACCCTTCTCAGGAAACACAGGATTGCCTGGTTGAAGATGCTGAGGGTAGTATGGCTCTGAAATATCTTTTTGGCCTGGTTGAGGATGCTGGGGGTTGTATGGCTCTGGAACTTTGGTTTGGCCTGGTTGAGGATGCTGGGGGTAGTATGGCTCTGGAACCTTGGTGGGGCCAGGTTGTGGAACGTTGGTTTGGCCAGGTTGTGGAACGTTGGTTTGGCCAGGTTGTGGAAACTTGGTGGGGCCAGGTTGTTGAACGTTGGTTTGGCCAGGTTGTGGAACCTTGGGGGGGCATATCGCCTTGATTATAGGAACAGATGGTTCTTGAGGTGGAGGCTGGGAGGGCTGTTTCACCTGCTGCTGCTGAAGCTGGGGAGGTGGGTTGGTGGGCTGCTTCTGCTGGTGGGAACTCATGGTTCAAAGGAGGTTGGACCTAGAGACAGAAAAGTTGACCCAATGATTTGGCGAAACAAGGAAAAAGACAAATTTAATGTTCAATATATCTGCTAGTGTGTCCCTTCAGATGTGAGAGCCTCTCCTCTTTCTCTCTCCCCTGAATCAATGGAAACTTCGTTGATCCCTGTGCCCTTTCAAGGAGAAAAGCTTAAAGGTGCTTATTCTGCTCCATATGAGTGGACCCCTGGCCTATCCTTCGTCTCTTCCTGGTGATTCTGAAAACCTACATTGGAAGCAAAACACAACATTGGCTCCCAGGATTGATCAGGTCCCCAGGATTTTAATAATTTGGGAGGATGATAAAGTCAAAAGTCTAAGATCTACCTTCTCGAGTCCACCACATAGCTCTCCTAAGAGAACTGCACACCAACCTGCCCTGAGCCACATGATTCCACCTCTGACCCTCTGTCCACATCCTCTCCTCTGTACATGCTTTATGGAAGGCTTTCCATCCTGTTGCTATTTCCACACATGTTCACCCATCCTCCCAGACACTCTTTGTCAAATCCAAGTCACCTTCCTTATTTGCCACAGCACAATACCAGCCTTGTCCTCTCCGTTAATTACTTTTCTTGAAGTATGTTTGTAAATTATGCCCATGTTCTGTGTTCTTTGATAGATGGTAAGTTAATGGATTAAAGAAAAAGCTTCTTTTGAACATCCAAATCATCAGTGCCATAATATTTCAAATACTCAGTAATGATTAGAAGGCGTATTAAAAGTCACTAAAAGTACCCTGGTCATGGTGTAGTCTCTATTCTGTAACTGAACAAATCATCATTACAGAAACCATTCCTTTTGTTTATCCCAAGTTTCATAGTTACAATCTGAGTGGGAAGTCCACAGACCTGAATGTCACCTTAAACACAATTACCATTGCATTTAAAGTAAATATATTTTTAGCATGACAAATAGACTCCAAACAAATAAAATACAATGGGCACATATTAAGAAATTACAAGTAGAGAGACTTACCTGGTGCAGAGAAAAGTTCAAGCTGTCTGGCCTCTTGGGTCTGGTGGGGAGTCTCTGGCCAGCTAGCATTTTATACAGAATATGAGCCCTGCCTTAAGGAAGTGGAAGTTTTTTTGGAATGCTCTCTCTTTATTCCAGCTTTTGTAATGAAAATCTCTGGCTTAACATTTTTTGGCACTTACTCTTTGACAAAAATATCACCTTGGGCTTGGTCCCACTGTCTACCCTTTGTGATGAGGTTGGTATGGATAACAGGATTCCTGGGCGGTGATGAGTTATGTCAGGGGGAAGTTCTGGGTTCTGGGACCAGGAACAAGTGTGTTTCTTGGATAGAAACCTGGTCTTTAGCTCAGATTAATTCTATTGAGTACTTTAATTTTCTAAACGGATGTGGAGATGAACAATAGGCACTACTGGTTCTTCTGGGAGGCTCTGAAGAATAGTAGGTGAATCATCTGATCTTTACTTAAGTGACTATTCAGTACGTGACAATAAGTGAACAATATGCTGTTCCATTTCTTAGCAGATCCAGCCCTTTGAGAGGAAAGGAAAGGCTGAAATGCCTGCTTTAGAAATGAACTGTTTTTACTCTGGTGAGAGACTTAAGATGCCATGTTGCCCAAGGACAGTAGATGTCATTGGGGATGGAGATCCAGGACTAACTGGGTCTGTTCAACATGATGCACAGCCCTGAAGACCTTGCCTCTCATGGGTTCTCTTTTATCATACACCAGTCATGTCCTCAGATCATGGTAAGATGAAACAGAGGTCACTAACCCTGAGTTGACCTCAACATGCAATCTTTTGCTAGGTGTGCCCCTGGAGAAATCCAAACATCCTTAAAACTCAAGTATGTGAATGGATCCTCCCTTCCCACTTCTTTACCCCTGTGATACCTACCATGAACCTGAACCCTTAGGCAGAGCCAATGCTATGAAGTCCTTCCATCAGATCCCAAAGGTCTATTTGCACTTTATCCTCACGCCAGTCCGGTAGATGTTCAGTCGATGGGCAATTGTCATTTTCCCTGATGGATGTGTAGTTTAGTGGAAGGAAGGAGGGAAGGAAGGAAGGAAGGAAGGAAGGAAGGAAGGAAGGAAGGAAAGAAGGAAGGAAGGAAGGATAGAAAAATCATTGTTTTAGAGAGGTGTCTATAAATTGCTTTGATAATCATAAAGCCACTACTTGAAAATGACTCACTTTCTTATGACAGGTCTCATGATATAATCTGAGAAGAGGGTGAGGGCTCATCACCCTCTTCCTCTGCTTCCTTTCCCACCCATCTTCTCTCTCTGCTAGTGTTGGACTAGTCACCTTCCTCAGGGATGCTGCCAGTGCCACCATGATATCTAAACTCTACTTCCTGGTATCACATTAGCTCTCCTCTGGGGTTGGGTCCAGGTCCAAAACCATCTCTCAGGAACCCCTAGCATAAGGAGCTTTGACCAGACTTTGCTGTTTCACCTGGGATTCTTATCTCCTGAGGTACCTACTCCTCTGTACGAATCTGGGTCTTTCTCGTGTCCTATTTTGATTCTGGACTTTGGTTCTAGAAGAAATGCCTTTCTCATCTCCTATTTTTCTTTCCTGGGTGGGCTTTCTACTGCCCTGTCCTGATATCTTGTTCACTCTTATAAAAGCCTCTCTGGCATCAGCCTCTAGGACTTCTCATTTTCCCAATCCTGTTGTTCCTTTTTGTTTGGACAACATACTCAGTGTCTGGCTGTTAAGGCTCTTTCTGCCCTTCAGAGAAGCTTGGTTTGTTCACCAGTGTGCATGCACTGAGGAGACTAACTGCCATTGCAGAGCGTGAATCACATCACTACTGATAAAGAGTCTCGCTTCCAGAGGTGCCTTGACCTTTCCTGGCCTTAGGAGGCTGCTTCTTTCCCCATATCAATGGCCTAGGCCAGTGATGGCGAACCTTTTGAGCTCGGTGCGTCAGCATTTTGAAAAACTCTAACTTAACTCTGGTGCCGTGTCACATATAGAAATTTTTTGATATTTGCAACCATAGTAAAACATAGATTTATATTTTTGATATTTATTTTATATATTTCAATGCCATTTAACAAAGAAAAATCAACCAAAAAAAATGAGTTTGCGTGTCACCTCTGACACGCGTGTCATAGATTTGCCATCACTGGCCTAGGCCTTGCTTGAGACCTGAATGTGGACAATATTGGGTAACTTTAAAAGTTTCTGGGCCTTGCTCTTTTGTCATGACTGTATAGACTGTTCCCACATAATTCCTTGGACTCTTTCTTTTCTTGAGCCTAGGTTCCAGCATGGTAACAACCTGCAGCCCAGTGGGAACTCCCTTACTGAACAGTTCTCATCTAGACCAGATACTGTCTTCTGTTTTCTTCAGCACACATGGAGACTCAAGATGCTGCTGGGGCCGAGGAAACCAAGACACACCCATGCAGAGAACCAAATGTGCATTTCTTTTTTTAAAAAAAATATATTTTATTGATTTTTTACAGAGAGGAAGGGAGAGGGATAGAGAGTAAGAAACATCAATGAGAGAGAAACATCGATCAGCTGCCTCCTGCACACTCCTTACTGGGGATGTGCCGGCAGCCAAGGTACATGCCCTTGACCGGAATCGAACCCGGGACCCATGAGTCCGAAGGCCGATGCTCTATCCACTGAGCCAAACCGGTTAGGGCCAAATGTGCATTTCTTTATCTGCACAGGGGACGCCTGCATCCAAGCCAGCAACATGCAGTTTATCTCCTGTGTGTAGTTTGTGCCTCAAATTCCTCACACAGACACGCTATCCTACCCTCTGCTATTGGCTAGGTGAATGGCATTCTACAAATAGAGAGAAAGGAGCCGAGGCAAGAGGAGGAGCTCAGACCGGTCGGAGAACTCTACCTCTGCCAGATAACCTTGAGGTCACAGGTTCTAAGGCAATGGGCAAGACTGGAGTCCTTGGTTGTGTGTGGGGTGGAGGGAGTGGTGTTCTGGGGGATTTTTCACAAAAAGATTTGGAATTGTATTGGGGTTTATATGGGATATCATTTTTTAAAAGACTTCACTGTGATCCTCTCCCCACGCTTTGGGACCTCTAGCCTGGAAACTTGCCGCAGGACTCAGGAAGTTTCCGGAATGAAAGTTCTGGAATAAATGTTTCCTCTACCTCATCAACATCTTGGAGTGCTCTAATTTTTTAAATATGTAAAACAAGTGTTATCAATAAAAATATTTTCAATTTATGGTATTGAAAATGATTAAAATATAGGGATGTTCAAAGAATAAAATAAATAATTCATTTTACTGTCCAGCCAAACATGCCACTGTTTATATTTTGCTGTATTTATACTGGCAGGTTTTAAAAGATTTATGCATGTAGACATACATTTTAACAAAGGTATAACTATGTAATTATGTATTACATGCCATAATATTTTACATGACCTTGACATTTTCTGAACATTTTTCCACATGATGAAATATTATTGTATGACCTTAGTATATTCCATGACATAGATACACAATAACTTGTTCAATTAATTTTCTCTTTGGGGGAATTTATTTTGTTTCCCTTCCATCCTTTTCTTTTCCTTTATTTTTATTATTTTATAATGTTGAAATGATTCTCCTTATAAATAAGTCTTCGTGCCCATCAATGCATATTTCCCAGTGGAATACAGAGGGTATGCAAATGTTTAAGGATTTTGATTCATTTTGCTCAACTCCTCCTGTGATGGCTCCTTGACTTTATACCCTTCCAACTGTGTATCACCAGTGTCCCTGACTGTGGTCAGCCCCTTTAAAGCTGACTGCTCCTGCAGATAGTAGTGACATTTTCCATCATGTCAGTGTGTAGTAGTTTGAAATCACCTGAACATGTGCAAACTTCACAAACCCAGATGATGGCATTCTCTCCTGCAGGTCTGATCATGACTCCTGGATCTGCAAAGCTTTGTGCACGCTTTTTGTCTTATCATCTCCAAATCTGGACTTCGTCCCAAACCTACCTGAGTGCTGTACATCATGCAGGGACTAACGTTGACCCCTGGATATCCGTTTGTTGATTTGGAATATAAATGAGCTGTGATGGGTGCTCTTTGAGCCTTTCATTTTACATCGTAATGACCTGGTCTCCCTCAACTTTATGATGACTTTTTGTTAATCTGTATTAACCTCTTTTCCTCTGAAACCTTCCTAAATGCTTCTTTTCTTTTTTCCTATGATGCATTTGCTTTTATGTTCTACTCTGTGAGGTACCTGGATGTGTGTGTGGATGGAGAGAGAGAGAGAGAGAGAGAGAGAGAGAGAGAGAGAGAGAGAGAGAGAGAGAGAGAGTTGTGTTAGTGTAAGTTTACATAGGAAAAGGGGTAAAGATCACCCCTCTTAGTCTTCTCCTAGGGCAGGCACTGCGGAGTCTGCTCTCCTGCACCATTGAGGTCTTCTTATTATGCATTCAGTGAAAGAAAATCAGCATGCATGTGTGTGTGTTGTGTGATTTTTGGGATTTGTGTGTTGTATAGTGTGTGTGTGTGTGTGTGTGTGTATTTGTATCTGAGAGTGAGTGTTTCAGTGCTTGCCTTCCATGTGTTGTGGCATCAGGAAGGGAGGATGAATGAGAAACAGATAATCACGTTGGAATATGTACAAGCACTATTTCTTTGGAATAATAATAAATAATAGAATAAATGAATGAGGGCTATTTGAGAACAAGGACTCAGAGGCAGAGATGGCTTGAAGCAGGGACCATCTATATTCAGATATGTTACACTCAGGGGCAAAAAGAAAGCCCTGCTCTGGCTGAGGCTGCCCAAAGTAACAGGATCTGGGTGGCCTTGACCGCTCTCCCATTGGCAGCCCAGGAACACCTGGTGAATACAACAGTCACACGTACACATCTGCATGTTCTCAGTGCCTGCATGAGGCCCCTTCTGACATCAGCCCTCCTAACCAGCCCTGCTGTGTGCAGTTCCGACTTCATGTTGAGAGACCAGTGCAAAAAGCTGAGTCAGCCAATGACACACGTAGCCAGTTATATTGTTACAAATGATTTAATGGGGGCAGAACAGGAAAGAGTCACTTGATTTCTCCTCCCTCCAAAAAATCACTCTTCAGATGAGCCCTGGGCTCAGGAGCCCCCCAAACTGAGTGTGAGGGACATCTTTCTGGAGGGTGCAAAGAGGGAGGGATTATGACTCAGGGTGACAGCATGCTAATGGTAAGTGGGACAAATAAGCAGAATGGAAGAGGGGATTCAGCATTCAGTGGTTGGTTCTTCAAGGACATGGACCACATTACTTCTGCTTGGTCTGCTGAACTGGTGCTGGGATGACCTTGGTGTGGCAGGGCTCAGGAACCTTGGTGTGGCATGGCTCTGGCAGCTTGGTGTGGCAGGGCTCAGGAACCTTGGTGTGGCAGGGCTCAGGAACCTTGGTGTGGCAGGGCTCAGGAACCTTGGTGTGGCAGGGCTCTGGCAGCTTGGTGTGGCAGGGCTCAGGAACCTTGGGGTGGCAGGGCTCAGGAACCTTGGTGTGGCAGGGCTCAGGAACCTTGGGGTGGCATGGCTCAGGAGCCTTAGGGTGGCAGGGCTCCTTGGTTTGGGGAGCACATGGTTCCTGGGGTGGAGGCTGGCAGGGCTGTTTGACCTGCTGCTGCTGAAGCTGGGGGGGCGTGGTGCAGGGCTGCTTCTGCTGGTGGGAGCTCATGGTTCACAAGAGGCTGGACCTAGAGCCAGAACAGATGGTTTAAACAGGGATTAGCTAGGGAAGAAGCCTCGTTCAATGCCAAGTAGGTTTAATTTCAGGCCTTTTATGAGAGTGAGCCTCATCTCTCCCCTGGCAGACCCCTGACATTTGAGAGTAAAATATGCTTTGGTCATTTGTAGGCCCTCTCAGGGGGAGAAGCTTAAAGGCAGCTTGTTGGTTCCATTTCAGTGGAATTCATTGCTCAGCTCCCTTTCTTCCCCAGATATGTCACATCCCTACTGACAAGTACACATAGTGGGTCTTTTGGAAAATGATATCTTAGAAATGACTACAGTATACCCACTCCTAGTACTACACGGACGGCACTGTGACTTAGAGGATGGCTCATAGGAATTCAAGCTCCTGCAAACTGACTCTGGCCTTTGCTTACACAGCCCCCTCTGGAATTCTTTCCTTCCCACCTTTGCTGTCCAAACACTCCTCCGCTGTAGCTCATATCATGTGCCATCGCTTGGAGCTCTTCATGAGTGGGGCTTCCCAACTGCCACAGTCCTTTCCTCATACCAATCACTGTCTACTCCTACTAGTATATACTAGTATGTACATGCATTATCTTCCCTGCTAGACTGTGAGTTTGTTGAGTAATTTCCTATGGGTGTGTGTTACCCAAAGTGCTTAAATATAATAAAGGCTCGGTAGAGGTCTATCGTATGAATTAAAATGTTATAATAAGTTTCATGAACAGAGAGTACAATGGTGTTTCTGAGAGTCTCTGGGCCTGAGTTCTAGTTGTAAGCCTGCTTTTAACTAGGGTGGGATCTTCCACAGATCTGTCCCCTTCCCTGAGCCCAGTTTCAAAGCTGCCCACTGAGGTGGCTGACGTAATCACCTATTAAGTTCTCTTCAAACCCAAACTATGCTTTAATTTAAAATAAAAAATATCCCAATAGTCTCACTCTCCGTTCAATACCCTGCACCAGCCCTCTTACACTTTTGCCTCTGCCCAGTTTCTTATGAAAAAAATAAACAATCTGGTTCCAATCAGAGACTCACCTGGTACGCAGTGAAGAACAGGTTTCCTGGTCCCTCTGATCTGGTGTAAAATCAATGGCCAGCTGGCTTTTTATAAGATGACTGAGCCCTGCCTTTGGAAAATTGGATCATCCCAGGCCCCTCTGTTTTCATTCCTTACCTGTCAAAGATGATTCACCCCACTCCCCTCAATTACCAGTTGGCTCACCTTTGGTGATGAAAGCCACCCACTTGGTAGTTTTTGGCACTGGCTGCCTGCCAGCGATGTCACCTGGGCCTAATTCCCATGGCCAGCCTCCCCCGTGTACCCAAGTATAGGACTTGTGTTGGGGTGGGGTGAGCCATAGGTTTCCTGGGGAGTTTTATAAGTTAACCCTGGAGGGAAATCTGAGTGCTTCTGTGATCTTGCCACCTTTCAGCTCTTTTTCCTTGAGATGGCTGCTCTCCTCATGTTCTGTGGGATAGAATACATTTGGGCACATGAATGAGTGGGAAAGGGAAGGGGAGCGGAGGAGCGGAGGTGGGCGGGCACCGGTTGCCTGCCTTATATCAGTAAAGGTAGATGGATGCTAGAGATCATGGAATTGACTGAAGGTAGACTCCTTGTCTGCGGGATTTAAGACCAGTACATCCCTTTCTCCCATCTTTCTCCTCACTCCACTGAACCACACCCATTCAGAATTACTTAATTATTAGCTCCCCCAACCCCACCCCTCCCAGACTGGTTGCTAATCTGGGGAAACCTGCTTTGCTTTCACCAACCACACCTTCACCCCTTTCCTATTTAAGAGATTTTCAAGGGATAATTCATCTTCTGGGGTAACTTCCCCTCTACTCCACCCAGGCTTCTGGCCATGGCCCTTTCCTCCTTCCTTACCCAACTATACACCACCCCCGACCTGAAATCCTGGAAGCCCTTTCTAACTGCCTGCACCACAAGCCCATCCATGGAGCCCTCAGCGATGAACACCACCCTTCTCCCTAACTCTTGCTCACTTCCAACTCCAGCCTCAACTCCTGGAGCTCTTGCTGGCTGCAATGCTTCCCTCGCCCCCTCTGGCTCTGTATGTCCTGGGGGCTTTCTGAGTGTTGGAGCTGTGCCTGCTCAAAAGGATGGTAATTCAATAAATACTCATTCATTCAGAATCCTTTCTATACACCAGGCATGGCTCATTCTAGGAGCTCCTATAGGAAGATCCCGTTTCCTCATCAGATCAGGAACTCCCTGGGGCGAGAGACACAGCCTCTAGAGCAGTGATTCTCAACCTTCCTAATGCCCTGACCCTTTAATACAGTTCCTCATGTTTTGGTGACCCCCAATTTCATTGTTACAAATTGAACATAATTAAAGCATAGTGATTAATCACAAAAGCAATATGTAATTATATATGTGTTTTCCGATGGTCTTAGGCGACCCCTGTGAAAGGGTCCTTCGACCCCAAAGGGGTCGCGACCCACAGGTTGAGAACCGCTGCTCTAGTGTAATGGATTTCAGGGAGCCTCAGGCCACACTCGTCACCTGGTGATGGGGAGTTGAGATCACAGGAAGTGAAGTAACTCCCCCAAAGTCAAACAACCCCATGAGAAAAGGACTTTTACACAGAAATCCTATGTTCTCCTTAGTCTTAACCCCTCCTAGTGCCTACAGAGGAAATGAAGCAGGAACATGATTAAAGGTGGACAGGGGGAGCCCAGGCTTCCCGGCTTGAAGCTGGGTCCGCTCAGCGTCCTGGGAAAGCTTTGCGTGTGTGGCAATGTGAAAAGACATTAAGAGGCTTCTCGAATTTGAGTGAGCCCTTAATGGTTGCCAGGACAAATCCGCTTAAGTAGTCATAAATCTGCTTAATGTTTGAAGTGGCTGTGGGGATAAACAGAGGCATTTCCAGCTCTGCTAAAAATGGGAGGGGACATGAATGAACAGAGGTGGAAATAAGGCACTAATTAAGTTCCTCACCCCTCATGGGCCAGGGTCTGAGAGGAACGAAAAGGCTAAAATGCCTGTTTTGAACCAGAGTTGCTTTCTCTCTGTAGGAGGTCCCAGGGTGGCACAGTGACAGGGACAGGTACCCTGACCTCAATGACACTGAGGATGGCAGAAGGTGGGCAGCCTCTGAGCACCTGACCAGGTGCACCTTCCCTCCACTCTGGGCCGGGCCGGAAGATTCTTTGCTGTGGTCTCTTTTCTGGGGCCAGAAGAACAGTTATTCCTTGAGAACTTACACCAGCAATTTCCTTTGATCAACACAAAATAAAACTGAAGTTCAGAGCTGCCTTCAAAACACAATCTATTCCTAGGTGTGGCCTTAGGAAAATCCAAATCACCTTATAACCCAGGTGTGTGGACAGTTCCTCCTCCTCATTCCTCTCCACTATGACACTTAAATATTTGGGGAGCACCTGCTGGCTCCCCAGCTGAGTCACCTCTTGTTAACTTTAGTCGTGGGTCAGCCTCCCACTGTGTCCCCACAACCATTGGTCCACGTCCATCCTTACATGTGGTGCCTGGTGGGCAGTAGCTGCTCAGTGAGCTTGTGATTACAGAATGACTGACTGAATGAATGAAGGATTGAATGAATAAATTAATGGATGGCATTGTTTGTAAGGAGAGGCCCAGAGACTGCTGGAAAGTCTCTCATCTTCAGGGATGAGCTGAGAAAAGGCGTCTCAGACAAGGACAGCCCTTCCACTGCTTTCCCCACACATCTGCTTCACTGTTTAACAATCCGCCTCTCTCTGGGCTTCCACCAGCACCGTGGCCACACAGAGCTCTAAGCCTCTTCCCTCACGTTAGCTCCCCTCTGGGCTTGAGCCAAGTCCCTCTCTTCACCCAACGCCCTCCCAGGAGCCCCTGACAGAGGGAGCACCCGGAAAAGCCTGGCATAATTCTCAGCCCCAAGGAAGCTGCTTTCTGCTCCTCTGCCCTCCCCACCCAGCTGTCTCAGCCCTGAGGATCTGAACCAGCTCTGAAGCTGGGTTCCCTGTGCCCACCCCTGGCCTTGGCTCTGGATAAAAGAGTTTCCCTGTCACCCAGTACCCGCACTGGCCAGGCTCTCCTGTCCCCACCTGGGTTTCCTTCTCTCCACCCCACACTGCTCTGGCTCTGACTTTGGAACTTTCCCTTGACCCCCCATTTGTTTGCCTGACGCTCACTCAGTGGCTGGTGTTAAGTCCATTCTCCCCTTCAGATAAGCTTTGATTCACTATCAGGGTTGGCCTAACTGGTGAATCTGGTCCTACAAACTCCCCACATTAAAAAAAGGAGGAAGGCAATGGCCTCTAACGGGAAGGCCACCTCCCAGGGTTGCTCAGCCTGTGGCAGAAGCCCCTCCTACGTTCATAGGGGGCTGCTGCTCTTCCCAAGTGCGAGCCTGGCTCCCCTTTGGACCAGCTGTGGGATCTTCCATAGCTCAGAGCTGCCTCTGGCTCACCACCCACTTACAGAGCAGGGCAGCCTGGCCCTGAGCCTGACAGTGATCAGGCCCTTCCTGACTTAGGTGGCTCCCTCCTCCTTTACTTCCCGAGGCTCAGAGCAGGCAGAGAATGTCACGCAGATGTTCAGTTCCAGTCATTTTACTGTGGTAGCCCATATTTGAAATATGGCAACCTCGAGAAACAAGCAGTATTAAGAGAATTTTACTTTCATCCTCACCATGATCACTGAGAAGAGCAGCGGACTGGCTGCTTGGTGCAGATCACGATAATGAAAGAGAAAAGTCTCTGTAAGGCACAGGCTCCCCATCTGAGAATGAGGAGGGGAAGGAGGAAGCAACACCAGGCTCCCGGGATGTGGAAGCCTCCTGAGCACTTTGGCCCGCACACAGGGGAATCGAAGGTTGCAAGCATGGATGCAGAGGTGAAGAGAGCACTGAGGGCCTCTGCAACACTGTCCTACAGCGAGGAAGGGACTTGTAGGGTAGGGAAGGGACTTGGTCCAGGCTTCTCAGCTTGCTTAGCAGCAGAATTAGACCTGGGATACTATCTCCATGCCACTATCTCCCTTTTTCATCTTTCCAATCCCTAAGGGATGGAGAAACATTTAAATATCTTCTTTGCTTGAGGCAGGTAAAAAAGAAAGAATCTAGGTTACTGTCTGGCCCAGTTGTTTCAAAGCCTTGTTCTGCCCTTGTTAGTTGGGTGACCTTGAGCAAGTTGCCTAACCTTTCTGCACTTTAATGTCCTCGTCTTTAAAATGAGAACTTCAAACTATGCTCTGCAAGGTGATTGTAAAGATTAAATGAAATGATGCTTCAGACATTTTTAGGATGAATGGGCTAAAGATGTTGTATGTAATGATTCTTGCTAATTTGTCTCATTTTTTCCTCTTCTTTCACTTGAATCAGATGAAACTTCTTCCTATTATTCCTATTGTCTGTGTGTTTTCCTTTTTCAGCTGTGTGTGTGTGTGTGTGTGTGTGTGTGTGTGTGTGTGAGAGAGAGAGAGAGAGAGAGAGAGAGAGAGAGAGAGAGAGAGAGCGCTTTTTAACTACCTTCTCTTTTTCCACTAAACTTTCAGGAATACATATTGGCAAGATTTTACCATGAGTTATTGGATAGTGGCAATGACTGCAAAGTCCATTATATGAGTGAGAGCACAGAGGGTGGCTAAAGTTCCTGGTGATTATACAATGGCCTGAATATGCCCTAGATAAAGAAACAGAGGCAGAAAAAGGTTAAGTAACTCTCCCAAGAGGTTACAAAGATAGAATGAGCCAGGATACAGTCCCTTAGCAACTCTGCCACATTGCTTCTCAATACTAGTAAAGCATTTCTATAAGCCATTCCATAAGCTGAGGAACTACTCTCAGAAGAGACACTGACTGGGTACTGATGTTCCCACACAGCTGAAGTGATCAATTGCTTATCTATTATCAATTTGACATAAAGTTTCCCTGGGTATGGATGATCGAAAGACACAGGTAGACAAGTATTTTTAGTGGAGGATATTGAGTTTGAAATGGAATTTGGGATGGTTTAGACTATATACTAGGTGTGCTCCCCCTCCAATCACTCATTGCCTCTTGGACTGTTGAAAGGGCACAGTGACAAGCACACAGCTAAGCATTTTCCACAGAGAGTTCAGAACCCCACTGGCGGTGACTACTCTTTGTAGGTGTTGGTCTCACCTTTGTTTGTTCTGCTGTGCCAGCTCCCCTGATCCACCTCTGAGAGCCAGCACCTCCAGAGTACAGAGTGGCCTCTATAGGTCACGGGTGTGGAAACAGAAAGTCCTGGGTTCAATTTCTGCCCCTGGTCCTTCCTAGCTATGTGTGTATGACATTGGGAAAGTTTCTTAATAACAATAGCGCCCATTTGATTGGCACCCACAAGATGTTATACTTTGTTCTGAACACTTGATGCTAATTGTCATAACAGCAGTGCTAGGAATAGATCATTAAACTCATTCTACAGATGTGGAAGTTGAAGCACAAATAAGACACCTGCTCAAGTTTATGTGGCAAATAGGTGGCACGTTCAAGATGCAAATCCAGTATTGTGACCCCCAAGGCCTTTATGAATCTCAATTTATCTTGCCCATACATTAGAAATGATAATATTGGCTTCCAGATTGTTATTAAATGGGATTACATATGCGAAGTAACTACTGCAGTGACAAGAGCATACTCTGTGGATACAAGATGTCAGGATCAGAAACATATGAATTATTAGAAACTCATCTCCAGTGACTCAGAACATTTCACAGTTTTCTTGGTTTGTGAAGTAGTCATTTGTCTAACACATGTTGCTGAGTGACAACCAAATATCAAGCTTGAAGTCTGGCAGAGAAATAGGCAGCATTTGGTGAGTTTCTGAGACCCAATACCGATTGGTGAGGAGTGTTTCCCTGACCGAAGCATAAGAGCCAATTGAGATGTGGTTAAAACTACGGCTGCATTGTATAAATACACCACAGCTTTTTAAAATCCACTTACTGTTTCCAGATCTTAGCTATTGTAAATAATGCTGCTATGAACATATATTCTTCCTGATTGGCGTTACAGGATTCTTAGGATATATTTTCAGAAGTGGGATTGCTAGATCAAACAGCAGTTCCATTTTTAATTTTTTGAGGAATCTTCATACTGTTTTCTATAGTGGCTGCACCAGTCTGCATTCCAACCAGCAATGTACTAGGGTTCCCTTATCTCCACATCCTTGCCAGCACTTGTTTGTTGATTTATTGATGATAGTCATTCTGGTAGGTGTGAGGTGATATCTCCCTGAGATTTTAATTTGCATCTCTCTGATGATTAGTGACATTGAGCATTTTTTATGTCTATTGGCCATTTATATGTCCTTGTTGGAGAAGTGTCTATTCAGGTCCTTTGCCCATTCTTTATTGAATTGTTTGTCTACTTTTTGTTGAGTTGTATGAATTCTTTATATTTTTTGGAAATTACTCCCTTATCACATTATTATGCTAAGCAAAATAAGCCAGTCAGAGAAAAACAAGTATCACATGATCTCACTTATATGTGGCATATCAGGATGCTGCTCTAACCAACTGAGCTACTCAGCCAAGGGCAAGTGTCCCAGACTCTTGTCAGCTAGTCTCTGGGCTTTCTCCCTCACTCCTTTACCTGAACTGCATCAAGATATGACCTTCCTGTCATTAGTCATTGGAGAGCAACTCTGTCCATGAAGATGCATTCCCAGGCACCTGTGTGCTCACACACTCACTTCCCCCAAATTTATCCCTTCTGAATCAATGAAAGATCACAGACTGGAGCCAGGAAACAGATAATGACATGAAGCACAGTTTTATTAGGGAAGAAAATAAGAAAGAAGCTGAGGGAAGGAGAGCTGGGGAGCTGTGCATCAGCCCCTTGTCTCCCCACTAATCAGGGTGGAAGCCTGGAAGAAACCCAGATACATTCTTTGCTTTGGCCCATGGATGCACCATAGCTGTGGTCAAGCCGGAGGTTGGAGAGACTGAGGCCTCCTCATATCCACCTGAGAGAATATCAGGGTGGAAGGTAGAAGACTTGGAGGCAACGATGAGATGTGTGTAGGTCTCAGTGGGAAGAACTTCCAACAGTGCTTCATTTGACCCTGGGTAGGAGGAAGTGGGAGAGAAGGGGAAATCCTGGAACTGGGGGGAGGAGCAGGAAGAAGAAAGGCTCTTTCTGGTAGCCTAGATGTCAAGCAGGTGATATTCCAGATGATCCTTACTTCTGTTTACTCTGGGGGACTTGCTGAGCCATGGGGCACTTCTGCTGGGCAGGGATGGCTGTGCCCTTAGGTGGGCATTGCTTCTTGGCCTGTGGAGCACATGGATCCTTGGTTTGGGGAGCACATGTCTCTTGACATTTGACAGGCGGTGGCTGACAGGGCTGTTTCACCTGGTGCTGCTGGGTCTTCTGGGGCAGCTGCTGCTGCTGTTGCTGCTGCTGGGAAGACATTGCTGCAGGAAGAGGTGAGCCTGAAAGAAAGCCAGGAAGGGGGTGCCATGAGAAGAACTCCCTCCATCTCTTCTCCCTTCTGACACTGAGAAGAGTGTTTTCTCCACCAGCCAAGAATGTGATAAGTGATTAATGGCCTCAAATTGGTTAATGGATTGATTCCTATGCACCCATTGTTGCCATCGACCCCTTTCCTTTTCTTTCTCTTCTATGTTGTTCTGATATCTTATCTTCCTTCATCTCCCCATGGGTTCTTGACTTAACGGAATACATAGTATATTTCTAAGTCTTACCAGAAAATATGTTGGGGTGCTGAATTGATGATTAAAAGGTAGCCTAGACATTTTATAAGCTCAAGGCATGAACTCTTAGCTGATGTGTCGGTAATGTCAGCTGGTTGCCTTGGGTAGTGCAATGAATGTGAGCAAGACAGATGGGCATAAAGAAAAGGTAGCCTTGGTCTCAGAGGGAAGTGTGTGTAAATGATGGTCTGGACAAACCCTGTTCCAGGTACTCAGAGGACTGAGTTCTAATCCTAGCTCCATCCCTCCCTCCCCACTTAACTTGGCTGTGGGATAGTGGTTCTAGCCCTACATGGAGAACGTGGTTATTTAAGGCCAAATAGATCACTGGAGATAAGAGACTTAAAAGGAAGATGTTTCACCAAGAGGCAGCTGGTTCAGAGGAAAAGAACACTGGCTCCTCATTGGCCAGGTACACCTCTGGGCAACCTGGACCCGATGAATTTACCTGGAGGATGCTGACCAGAAAGGCCTCTGAGGCTTTCCTGGTGCTGACATGCATCTCTGGTTTCCTCTGTAGACAGCATTCCTCACCTTCTGAATTTGAGATTAGTGAGAAATGGGAACTATAGGTCCCAGGGGGCAATCATGATAGTGAGACATGGGAGCTGCATAGTATAAAATATGATATATAAAATGTGATTTCTGTAAAGGCAAAATCAAAGTTTGATAATGCCAAAAGGGCATGAGAAAGCTTCGAAGAAGAACCAGAATTGGCACAAAATGCTATAGCTCTAAATATATCCCCTCAGTAAGAAAAATCCTCTTGCCAGGGAATTAAAACCCAGAATCAGGAAATTAGTCGCACCTAGCAGTGGCATAGAATGGAGAATGGAGACTGAATTTCCTAATTAGAGTGACATTTCCGTAGCTGTCACAAGGCTTATTCCACTTCTCTGACTACCTGAGAAAGAAGAGGAGAGTGGCCTAACGGCTCAAGATAGTTCAAGAAGGAGGAAAGGACCCTGAAGATCCAGGGAGGATAAATGCGTTCCCACTTACCGGAGCTGCAAGCTGGATCCTGGGAGAGGAGGCTGAGGTTCATGGCCAGCCACTCCTGGCAACCTTATAAAGGCCCCCAACCTGCCCCAGGCACTTGGTGTGGCCCTGATCACCACCTCTCAGGCAATTCTTCACCCACTTCTCCCACCTGCACTTCCTCTAGGGACTTGCTTTACTAGACTAGACTGTTTTGACGGAAAACACCCACCAGATATTTTAGCATTATGGGTCCCTGTCTACCAGAGCTGACGTCACCCAAAGGCCTTTGCTCAAACTCAAGGACTCAAGATCTTTTGAAAATAGAACAAATGTGAGGATTTATAAGAAACATTAAGGAAGGAGAAAGAAGAGGAGTATGGCCTTGGGGCACTTTCAACTAAAATATGAACATCGTCTTTGCTGCCATTTATTGAGCATTCACTGGCTCCTAGTGCTGAGATCACCCCTCATGCCATTGCTTCAGTTTCTCTTTATAGCCCTTATAAGGCAAATGCCATTGTTCCCATTTTACAGATGAGAAAAGTGAGGCTGGGAAGGATGCCTTAGGTGGTAAGCAGCAGAGGTGGGATTTGAACTCAGATGGGAAGGATTCAAAGAACCTATAGTTTTAAACATTATAGAGGGAGAAGTCCCCCAGCCCTGCCCCACTACACAATGTTGTGGGTTTCCCAATCTATCAAGGACCTTTTACACAGGATTCTATTCATCTTCTCATTGAGCACAAGCAGAAGAATGTGAGTGGTGCCCCTAAACTTCATCATCGTGGTGCTGTGTCCCCGACCTGCCCACCAGGAGTCAGGGACTGATGGGTATTATTTTTTAAAAAAATATATTTTTATTGATTTTTTACAGAGAGGAAGGGAGAGAGATAGAGAGTTAGAAACATCGATGAGAGAGAAACATCGATCAGCTGCCTCTTGCACATCTCTTACTGGGGATGTGCCCGCAATGATGGGTATTATTAGTGTTGGTCAAGGAAGGTGGGATAGAGTTTGACCTTTATGTTAGGGCTGCCAGATAAAATACAGAGTACCCAAGTTCAATTTCAGATAAACAACAGATTTTTTTAGTGTAAGTATGTCCCAAATATTGCATGAAATATATGACAAAAGCACTTGTTTATCTGAAATTCAACTGTAACAGGGCAGATTGTATTTTTACCTGCTAAATCTGGCAACCGTGTTCAGATGGAAGGAAAGCGCTCTGTACCTCCAGTTGACCTCCTAGTCCCTGTGCTCTAGGAGGCTGATCCCCTTTGGACCACTGCCCAGAACCTCAGGATCCTGCTCGACGAGAGGTCAATGTAAAAGTAATTTTTAAACCATTTCCAAATCCCTTATTTAATGTTCATGGCAGTTCTGTTAGGTAGCTTAAATTAGATTTTACAGTTGAAAAAAGTAGACCCAGGAAAGTTAACTGGCTGCTCAACAACTTGTAACCAGTGGGGTGAAGTTGGGTGGGGACCTTTGCCCAAAGATTGTTTCCACAGTATCACAGTGGCTAGCATCTCCTTGGTGGACAAGAGACTGTCACTGGGTGGGGACCGTGACTAATGATCTTGCCTGTGCTTTCTGTCATATACAGACCGGATATTGCTCATTTTTCAGGGTCAGTTAAACCTTTAACGTTAAGCCTTCATTCCCCTTCCAGGCCATGCCTCCTCTTCTACCTACTCCCAGGCCTTTGGGAGGAAAGGGCTCTGATCCTCCAGTTGACCTCCTAGTCCCTGTGCTCTTGGAGGCTGATCCCCTTTGGACCACTGCCCAGAACCTCAGGATCCTGCTTGATGAGAGGTCAATGTGCTCTTTTCCATCATTGTTGAGTGGAAGGCTGCCCGAGAAATGATAGAAATACCTAAAAGTAATTTTTAAACCATTTCCAAATCCCTTATTTAATTTTCATGGCAGTTCTGTTAGGTAGCTTAAATTAGATTTTACAGTTTAAGAATGGTTTCAGATTCCAGGCTCTCCATTCAGTCTTGGAGATGAACACCCTCTCTGCCTGTGCCCCTTGCTTCCATGCTCCCACACCATTATGTTCATCCTGATGCAGACTCTCCAAAGGGAAATATGAAGCAAGACAGATCTGGTGTGGACATAAATCAAGGCATTTTCATGTGCCTGGCCTCTAGAATGCGTGAGTGTAGATGTGCTGGGTATGAGTGAATAGATGGTGCCGTCCCCTCATATCTCAGTCACCTCATAGCTTCTCTGGAATACACTCGAATCTTTATTCTTCCCAATCTGCTCATTGACCTCTTGCTTGATCAGTAAACAACCCCTGTCTAATTTTAAGAATTCTAGCTAGTGATACAACTTGGCTTATAACACATTATCTCAGAGGATACTCCAGGGGTGGCTGGGATAGAGACCTAAACATGGCTGGCCTTGAAGGGCCAGTGTCCTCTAGGTCATAAATATCTAAGACAACATCAAGTTGGTCTGCATCCAATACATTCAACTTTTTAAAGCTGTCACTCAGCTTTCCTGTTGGCCACATTATCCCCATTTTATAGAGGGGAAACTGAGACGTGGAATGGAGATACGCTCTGCTCAAGGTCACAGAGAGGCTAATGTCAAAGCCAGGGTTGGCTCATTGGTCTCCTGACTTCACAGCTATTTTCAGTTAGCTGAAGTGACTGAACCACTGGACTGCCTCTTAGCAGAGGTTAAGTTAATGACAAAATTAAGGAGTTGGTTCTGGTGGTTCCCATCTCTGGTACAAGTCTCCCTCCTTCCCTCCTCCCTGGCACTAAGGTGCTCTCTTTCCTACCAAGCCTGTCTTCCCTCCCTGCTCTGAGAGCCCCGAACGGATCCCTGGTCCTCACACTGCCAGGCACAGGTGCATTTTTATTAGTCATTAAACCTCATAAACACCTCCATATACAGTTTTCACAATACTTTATGAAGAAAGCTAATTGTTTCTTCCATATGTTTTATGGAAGAAAAAACTGGCTCTGGTGATGGCTGGGTCCAGAATCCAGAAGAGAAGGCGGATCCAAGTCTCTTAAATCTGTAATGATTGATTTCCAGACAGAGTGGACTATTCTTTAAAAGAAGGATGAAGGAGGGGAGACTTCCTGGCACTCCTGGAATCAATCACGACACGTAAACAACTCCTGCGGGTATGGAATGGTGACTCTAGTCCCTGCTCCCACCCCCACCACCTAGCCTGGCCTCGGGACTGTCACCTGGCCATCTTGAGTCTTGCATCTGCTCTCTCATCCTCAAAGGGCCATGGTGTATTAAAACCAGAAGGCCAGGCTCTGCATCGTCCCTCCCTAGGAAGCAGACACCTGAGAACAGGTGTGTTCCTGTGACTCCATCAGGGAAGGGAGGGAACAGGCAAGACTCATTTCTGAGGGTGAATCAAAGCTTGAGAAATCCCAGCCCCACCCTACATACAAACAATGGGGTGACTGGGCAACAGAGACCTGACATTGGGAGGGGACCCTGCCAGAGACAATGGGAAGAATCATCTATCTCCCCATCTGGACACATCCCCACCAGAGCACCTTTTCTCTGGGCTTTGAGGGTAGGGGAAAAGGGTTGTTGATGGCTCCATCTGGAGACACATGGAACATGTTCATGATGCTATTTTCAAGAATGATACAAGAAAAGACAAAAAGGAGAGCTCTGAGTTACTCGTGAGAGGCTTTTAGGATGGGAGGATGGTGCATAGCAAAGAGAACTACGGAGGGTCGGGCCTGCCAAAATTCCTGTATTTGAGCTGCTCACCCAGTAAAATAAAAAATTTAAATCTGGCCAAATTACATCTCGTTTTAAAAATCACAATCATGTCAGCTTTGCTTCATTTCTGGTTGAGCATAACCAGCAGACATGACTTAGTACATTTTAGTTTCGAGTTTCTCCCTTCACCAATTACTTATTCTATCAGCAAACATTTCAGAGGACGCTACATTAAAGAGAACTTGTGACCTTTTCTTAGTTTGGGAAATCCATTTGCAACATGAATCACTTCACCCTGTAATTTAGCTGTTTGTAAACAAGATGTTCAGATGCTAATGTTAGGTAGTTTGTATAATGGCATTAAAAGCAGACCCATGGAGAGAGGAGTGAGATGATGAGTCTCCAGAAATATGTGATTAATTTATCCCCTTCTTCACCCCCTGTCCCTCTGTGATATGTTTTTAGAAGACGCTCAACAGTCCTAGGAGTTTTATAAAGGGGGAGATAAAGTCCTGAACCTGGTGAGAGGCTAGCTCCAACAGGACATCCATAGATTGTCACCAGTGGAAGTTGAAAACTGGCTATGGAAGGAGAGGGGGTGTGTGGGCAAAGCATCCCTTTCTGGGAAGATAGCCAAGGTCATCCTCTTGGAAGCCAAGAGGCATTGAAGCATAGTCACCCTTCCCTCTACATGACAAGTACAGTTAGAGACATAGGGAAGGAGCCAGGGGCATAAAGAAATAGCTCGCCTGATACTCGGCCCTCACTGGCTGTCAGATCTTGAGCACAACCCTTAACTTTTCTGGGCCTCAATATTCCTCTTCTCTGATATGAGGAGATTGGCTAAAATTTTCTGTAAGGTCCCATTAAGCGCTAACATTCTGTAAATGTATGATTAGGTCTTGAAAGGCAGCCGAGTTTTGTTTGAGTGGTATTCACAGTGAGCTGAGAGCACTGAGGTTGAGTTCAAGCTCAATCAGAGAGAGCACTATAATAGATTAGAGACATCTGCGATGGGAGGGCTGCGTGGCCAAAGGTGTGTAGATAGTCACCTTCTCTGGTTTAGCCTAAAGCAGGGAGTGATGTGCTGGGGTTTCGTGTGAGAATAATGATGAAGCACTTGAAGAAGTACAGAGAGTATAAACTGTTTCCAAAACTCACCTCGTGCTTTCTTTCCTCAAATCATTCCATCAATGATGGCCCTCTACTCCCAAATTTCCCAGTGAAATGCAAGGTAATATTTTTTGTTGTCATTAATCCTCACCCAAGGATATTTTTTCCATTGATTTTTTTAAGAAAGAGTGGAATAGGGGAGAGAGAGAGAAGAGAAGAGAAGAGAAGAGAAGAGAAGAGAAGAGAAGAGAAGAGAAGAGAAGAGAAGAGAAGAGAAGAGAAACACATCAATTATTTGCCTCCGCAACATGTGCTGTGTGTGTTCGATTCCCTGACCAAGACTGGGAATTGAACCTGTAACCCAGGTACTTTCCCATGATCAGGAATGGAACCTACAATTCTTTAGTGCAAGGGCCTACCCTCTACCCACTGAACAACAACAGCCAAGGCTCAAAGTAATCTTTAGGAATCATTTTAAATGTTACTTTCTCCATGATCTCTTTTGTTGGTCTTTCCCAATAGACTGTTCTCTTCTGCAGAACACCCACAGTTTTTTATTTATACCTATTTAAAGAACTTTTCATATAATTTTTTGACTTGATATACATATAAATAATAAAATATCTATTTACTTATTTATTTTAGCATTAAATGTAAGTTTCATGATGGTAGGAGCTGTTAAACCTTCATTATATATATTCATGTGCTTACCATTTATCCAGCCATTGTAGCCAAAGATATATTGTATTCATTCAATATGAACAAATGAATGCAAAAACAAATGGGTGAAACAAAGTTGGAGGGATCACAATACCAGATATCAAGCTATATTACAAAGCCATGGTTCTCAAGACTGTCTGGTACTGGCACAAGAACAGACATATAGACCAATGGAACAGAAAAGAGAACTCAGAAATAGACCCAAGCCATTATGCTCAATTAATATTTCACAAAGGAGGCAAGAGCATACAAGGAAGTCAAGACAGTCTCTTCAATAAATGTTGATGGGAAAACTGGTCAGATACATGCAAAAAAAATGAAACTAGATCACCAACTTACACCATACAGAAAAATAAACTCAAAGTGGTTAAAGGACTTAAATGTAAGATGGGAAACCATAAAAATCTTAGAAGACTCCATAGGCAGCAAAATATCAGACATATGTCTTAGCAATATCTTTACTGATATAGCTCCTAGAGCAGTGGTTCTCAACCTTCCTAATGCCGCGACCCTTTAATACAGTTCCTCATGTTGTGGTGACCCCCAACCATAAAATTATTTTTGTTGCTACTTCGTAACTGTAATTTTGCTACTGTTATGAATCATAATGTAAATATCTGATATGCAGGATGTATTTTCATTGTTACAAATTGAACATAATTAAAGCATAGTGATTAATAACAAAAACAATATGTAATTATATATGTGTTTTCCGATAGTCTTAGGCGACCCTTGTGAAAGGGTCGTTCGACCCCCAAAGGGGTCGCTACCCACAGGTTGAGAACCGCTGTCCTAGAGCAATGGAAACTAAGGAGAAAATAAACAAATGGGATTACATCAAAATAAAAATCTTCTGCACAGCAAAAGAAACCATCAACAAAACAACAAGAAAGCCCACTGCATGGAAGAACATATTTGCCAATGCTATCTCAGATAGGGGTTTAATCTCCAAAATCTACAGGGAACTCATACAACTTAACAAAAGGAAGATAAACAATCCAATCAAAAAATGGGCAAAGGACCTAAATAGACACTTTTCCAAAGAGGACATACAGAAGGCTAAGAGACATATGAAAACATGTTCAAAGTCAGTAATCATCCAAGAGATGCAAATCAAAACAACAATGAAGTACCATCTCACACCTGTCAGAAAGGCTATCATCAACAAATCAACAAATGACAATTGCTGAGGAGGATGTGGAGAAAAAGGAACCCTTGTGCACTGTTAGTGGAAATGCAGACTGGTGCAGCCACTGTGGAAAACAGTACGGAGTTTCCTCAAAAAGTTAAAAATGGAACTCCCATTTGACCCAGTAATCCCACTTCTAGGACTATATCCCAAGAAACCAAAAACACCTATCAGAAAGGATATATGCACCCTAGCTTATGTTCATGGCAGCACAATTTATAATAGCTAAGATTTGGAAACAGCCTAAGTGCCCGTCAGCAGATGAGTGAATTAAAAAAACTGTGGTACATCTATACAATGGAATGCTATGCCGCTATAAAAAAGAAGGAACTTTTACCATTTGCAGCAGCATGGATGGGACTGGAGAGCATTATGCTAAGCGAAATAAGCCAGTCTGAGAAAGATAAATATCACATGATCTCACTCATATGTGGGATATAATGAACAACATAAACTGATGAACAAAAATAGATCCAGAGACCAGGTAACACTGAACAGACTGTCCAACCTGGGAGAGAGGCAGGGGAGGTGGAGGGGGGGCAGTTAGAAATCAACCAAAGGACTTATATGCATCCATATTAGCATAACCATTAGACACAGACACTGGGGCGGTGGGGGCTTGTCCTGGGGGTTGAGAGTGGTGGTTGGTTGGGGGGGGTGTCAACTGGGGAAAAAGGAGACATATGTAATACTTTAAACAATAAAAAAGTAAAAACAAACAAACAAAACAAATGGTAAATGATTTATAAATGAATGAGTTGAATTGAATGGTAAACCTATTGTTAGACATTTTGGCTTTACAATCAGAACCAATGAAGTACCAAGATTTTTTCTGGGCTAATCCATCTTTTCAAGTTCAGGTTGATGCTTGCCCTCTCCAATTAGCTCTTCCAGTTTATCCCAACCACACCCACTGTCTTTATATCTCTCAAACTTGAAGACATGTGTTGAAATCAACCATTACCCATAGAGGAGGCCTTGGTACCTGGGTGTGTGAATGTGTGTATGTGTCTTTGTACCCAAACTGCTAGATTCCTAAGGGCAGGAAGGATGTTCAGGATATAACTTACACTCTGGTAAAAATTGGTGTTTGGCCAGCTGATAGACTAGCTAATCAGTGAGTGGGTGGTCCAATTACTAAAGGATGTTGCTGAGTGAGTGAGTCAGAGAGTGAGTGAAAGAAGGAAGGAGTAAGTGAGTGTATAAATAAGAAATGAGCTAACAAACAAGCTGACTGATTGGCTAGTGTTCTAAATGACTGACTGACTAGTTTAGTGGTTGACCAACTGACTGACTGACTGGTTAGCTGGCTGGCTGATTTTGGGAAGCAGGATCTGGTTTAGTAGAGCAAAGAAAGCCCAATTGGGGACCTAGGACTCATGGTATGAAACCAGAGATTGCTCTGTATAAGCACCCCTAAGAAGAGTATCTTTGAGCTGGACAAGTATTCACTAACTTTCTTTCTTCTTCTAGGAGTCCTCTGTGATCACCATTCCTGGTTTACTGAGCTCAGTAGAGGTAACCTCAAGCAAAGTCCAGCCAGAGATAGCCACGGTGAAACAGTAGCTCTCTTCCTAGAAGAAGATGGTTGGGGAAAGAGAACATTTCACTTATGTCACTACCCACTGGGGAGCTTGGTTGTTCACTGGACCTTGGGCCCTAGGGATGGTGAACTGGGACTCATAGCTGTCCCTCAGGTCAGAGAAAGGGGCCTCTGTGATGGTGGCTGAGATAGGGAACTAAAGCAAACAGATAAATTAGCAGATACCACTAGTTGGTCCAGTTTGTTCAGTCAATGCTCTGTTCTCTGACCATGAAGATCTTCCTTGGGGAAGTGGCTGCAGAGGCTGCAGGCAAGGGCTGTGAGACCCAGCCTCAGACTATGCAGGTGATGACTGAGACCCCCACGTTGGACCAAGGCTCCTAGGGCTCAGTGCTGTGATTGGCCTCTATCTACTCTCAACAGACTGACATACAAATACATCACCCGGCCACAGCCATCGCCTGAGTTGGATGAGAAGGGGCCAGACAATGCCTTGTATCCATCGTAACCAAGCCATTCCATGTCCAAACCCTTCTGTGATTCTCCACAGGCCTCCGGATCAAGTCCAAGATTGCTGACAGGGTTTTAAAGGCCCTCCACACTCTGCCCCTCTCTGAGAAAGCTTCTAGTCTCTTCCCAGTAATCCCACCATCCTGTACTGCTCCAACCATAAGCCATGATGACTATTCACAGTGTTTGTTTTTTAAAATAATGGGCTGTTTTTCTCATTCTCCTGCCAACAAGCTACTCCCTCTGAGAAGTGATCTGCCCCTCAGCTGTGCCTGACAAGTCTTAGAACTTTGGGAACTAGCTCATTTCTTTTCTGAACAGCCCTCATTTGGTGTCACGAGGCAGCATTCATGCCTGCGTAGGAAACCCCTGTCCTAGGACTGAATCTGCTGATGCGAGCTAGATATCCACCGTCTGTCCCTCTGTTAACCGGGAGCTCCTTGAGGGCAGGGCATCCCCTGCCTTTCCTTGATGCCTGTATGTAGTAGTGTTGTACCTTGTCCATCACAGCTATGCAATGAGTGCGAGAGCAGACAAACCAAGCATATGGTCAGTGCAGGGCATCTCCCAATGTGTGGCAGTCAGGGGCACTCACATCCTCTGCTGAAGCTGAGCCCAGGTGCCTCCACATCACTGGGCTCCCCCTTCCTGGTGGGTTTCCTTGCTCTCTGTTGGCCTCAGTCAAATAGGGCCTCTGTGTGCTTTGTTTGCAGCCCGTTCTTCCTGTGGTTGTTCCTCCTACGGCGGGCCTTAGCGGTCCTTCGCATATAGAACTTGGTAAAGCTTGGTTGGGTTTTCTGGGATGAGACTCACAGTTCAAAAGAAGACAACACTGGGATCAATAATTCCAGGGGGTGGCTTTCCAAGACTCTCTTAGGCGGGTGAGGCAGATTGTGCGACGTTCATAAAGCCTTTGCTGCCTGTGACCCTCTCCCCCAGAGAGTACCCTTCCCTGCCCCGTTGATGATGGCAGCCCTGGCCTATGACGTGCTTTGCCCATAAAATGTAAATGTGAAGAGCCCTGGTTCAGCATGCTCTTTTTCCTCTCTGCCATGAGACGGGCCCTGTTCCAGGTTGGGCTGCACTGACACCCAGCGTCCTGAATTTAAATTAACGTGCAGCAGGACTGCAGCTGACCCTTGGTACAGGTAAGGGAAGCAGGAAACAAACCTTTATTGTTTGATGTCACTGAGATGTGGGACTTACTGGTTACTGAGGCATAACTTAGCCCCCCTCCCCCCGCCTCCCGCCCCCGACTTCCTTCTCCCAAAAAGATTCCACTCTTAGTTCTGCTTGATTCTGGCCAAAGGGGAAAGAACTGCTTAAGTCTCTTGTCTATTAACTGGTAGCCAAGAGAGTGACTCAGGTGTGTGTACGTGCCCCTGTGTATGGGCTTGTGCGGGTGTGTGTGCCTATACCCAGAGGTAGGATATAGGAGGAGGGGAGGGGAAGGGAAATGGAGAAGGCAATGAGGGCCTACCCAGCACCCAACAAGGACCATCTGTTTGCAGGCAACCGATATTTTCCTACAAATGACGTTCTGTCTGTGGTTGGGAAGCTAAATAAACCATCTCTTGTTTTCACTCTGGCCACTGGACCTTGAGCCAAACCACAACCCACAACAGCCCCTGGGTAGTTGGGGCAGAGTGCCACCTGCTGGGCCTGCCAAGCTAGTGCAGCAGTTTTCAATTGCAGCAGAGTCCCTGCCTCAGAGGCTGGTACCAACCCAAGGCCACAGGACACCCCAGTGATCCCTCACCTCACTTCACAGGCAGAGGATTTAAGGGCCTCAGCCCGTACTGTTCTCATTCCGATGGCATCTCGAGCTGGACGACACCTAACCTGGAGGGAGGGACCCGCTGCTTCTCTATTGGAGCCAGTGCCTTCCCAAGGTCCCCTTGACAGTAATACTTGGCAATAGGGTTCCATGTAGATTCAGTGGTTTGAGTCAGTGCATACATAGGGTGGGCAGTGGGAAAGGACACAGTGGCATTCAGGCGAGCCGACCTGGACTGGGAGCAGTAGAAGCTCTCGCTGCATGGCCTCCATTTACTGAATAGCTAAGACATAAAATGCAAGTCTCTGCATTGTTGCCCCCATCCCTGCAGGAGGGGGAGCACCACCTCCATTTAGCAAATGGGGAAACTGAAACCCAGAGAGGTTAAGTGCCCTGTCCAAAGTCCTGTAGTTGGTAAGTGGTTGGGCCAGAATTCAAGCCCCCATCAGCTGGGTTCTAAGACAGAACTCTGTGCTGCCTCCTGTGGCCTCTAAACAAACTGCATGCTTTCTGTGCTCACTGCATCCTGCCAGCACTGGACATGACTCAGCCTTGGGCAAACTAAGGCCGCAGGCCGGATAAATGAATAAAAAAAAAAAAAAAAAAAAAAGACCATACCCTTTTATGTTAATGATGTTTACTTTGAATTTATATTAGTTCACACAAACACTCCATCCATGCTTTTGTTCCGGCCCTCCGGTCCAGTTTAAGAACCCATTGTGGCCCTTGAGTCAAAAAGTTTGCCCACCCCTGGGGCATGTGCACACGCAGGGCTCAGACATAAGGGCTACAGAACGAGATTCTTTCAGCAAGTCAGCAGACTGCAAGATGAGGGATTGCTGAGCAGACAAAGGGTGTCTTCAGGGAGCAGGCCTCTGCTGGAGACTGTCTTCAGCAAGGGAGTATGAAACCACTTCCTCAGAGCCCAGGGGAGTCTGAACATGCAGGTCCTTCTGCAATATAGCTATGGAGGACCCACCTGGGCCAAGCCCTGTGTCTGCTAAACAAACTGGCAGTGAATGGGGCATAAAACAAGTGACCAGGTGGTCATGTCCAGGCAGCTGAGTGTAACCACTAAGGAACCACAGGACATTGAAATCTCCCCTGGGGGTTCACAAAAAGCTTCTGGACCCCCGAAGCTAGGCCCCTGCCTCTCTTCCCTTGAAGAATCACTATTCTAGCCCAACTGGTGTGGCTCGGTGGTTTAGCATTGACTTAAGAACCAGGAGATCACTGTTTGATTCCTGGTCAGAGCATATGCCTGGGTTGCTAGTGATGGGCATTACTTTGAATAAAGCATTTTGATGTTTCTCTTGAAATTACCATGTTTTCTTTGATTACAAAATTCTCACTTTTAACAGGTTGATAGTTAATCCAAATTATTAACCGGTTAATAGTCAATCCACTTTTAACCAGTTGGTAGTTAATCTGCACTATTAACCAGTTGGATAATAATGTGGATTTTGTAATAAAAGAAAACACGGTAATTTCAGGAGAAACATCAAAAGTGCTTTGTTCAAAGTAATGTCCATCGCTAGCGACACATTCCCCCATCTTTCAGGTAATTTGTGGATACCGTCCCAATAGAACTTTTCTTGTTTTAGGCAGACCATTCAGAGACCCAATTTTCCACTTCTTTGTACATTTTAAAGTGCTGCTCAGAAAGTGCGTGTGCCATCGACCAGAACAAGTGGTCATCTGAAGGAGCAAGGTCTGGTGAATACAGTGGGTGGGTTAACACGTCCCAGGCAAGATCTTTTAACATGTCTTTAACTGTTTTTGAAGTGTGTGATGGTGTGTCATCATGAAGCAAAATTACTTTGCTGTGTCTTCTGGCCCATTCTGGTCGTTTTATGATCAAAGTGTGGTTCAAATTGATAACTTGTTGTCAGTAGCAATTACTATTAACGGTTTCATCTGGTTTTAGAAGCTCATAATACAGTGGGGCCTTGAGGAGCTCGTTAAGGAGCTCGTTAACTCAAATTACTCTACCAACTCAATGCAAAAAATCAGCCCAGAGACAGCTGGTATCTCAAAAAACTCGTTAGACGGGAAACTCATAAGTCAAGGCCCCACTGTACACCACACCTTCCTGATCCCACCAAACGCAGAGCATTGTCTTCTTTCCAAAGTGATTTGGCCTTGCAGTAGATGTTGATGGTCGACCTGGATTAACCCATGATTTTGCGTGTTTGGGATTGTCAAAATAAATCCACTTTTCATCACCAGTCACAATTCGATGCAAAAAAGACTTTCTTTCGTGCCGTTGAAGCAACATTTTACTGATGACTTTTCGGTTTTCCATTTGTCTTTCGTTCAGTTGTAGTGACATCCATTTTCCTTCCTTTAAAATCTTTCCCATTGCTTGTAAATGATCGGAAATTGTTTGCTGAACAACGTTTAATCTTTCTGCAAGTTGTTTTTGAGTTTGACATGCATTTTCATCCAATAATGCTTGTAATTGTTGGTCTTCAAGCTTTTTTGGGTCACCTGGACGTTCTTTGTCTTTCACATCGAAATCATCATTTTTAAAGCATTTAAACCAGCATTCACAAGTATCTTGAGATGGAGCGTGTTCACCATAAGCTTCCTGAAGTGTTCAACAGCACTTTTCTTCAAAATAAAGTAATGAAATAAAACTTCCCGCAAATGGTCTTTTTTGGCACGAAAATCGACATTTTTTAAGCATAAAAATATTTATGATGTTAACACTTTTAGAAAATTTGACATATGAAGTTTTAAAGCTTGTTGTCAATAAAACAATATAGCATACATATCAAATTGCATATATATCAACATATGTGTAACTCCATCTATTGAAAAAAATCCGCATTATTAACCAGTACACCTAGTATATGTGTGTAAATATTTGTTTGTATATTTATTTAGTTATTTACTTATAAATAACACTAGCTGTAGACTATGTGTGTGTTTGGGTTCTGTGTAGGGAAGCAGGTTAGTGCTAAGATTGAGGAATATTAAAATATAGATGTTTATTTTAGCTACGCTTGCTCTGTGCCTTTTCAAGGAAGCCATACAAAATGTCTGGTACCTGAGAGTCCCCATTCCAGCCTTACCTCTTTAAGGCTTTTGCATGACTGTAACTAGTTTGAAGAAGAGATTAAATAAAGATCACAGTGAGTCACCTCAGACTGAGACAGGAGATGAAGGAAGCTGATAAAGAACCAGCAGGCGCCACATTATCTCCTGCAGGTCAGGAGATGGAACCCAGGGAAAGGATCACGAGGGAGGCAGAACCTCTCTGTCTAGTGCACTTTATTCGGAGCTATGATGCCTTCTAGCCCATTGAAGGTGACCTTGTTCCCTCAGCCCTTGGGGACTAAGGAGACTCCAGCCAAAGGGCTACCTGGAGAGCTGAGGACAGAGAGAATGGTTTCCTTTTGTTTTCATTCAAGAGTGAGGTGGAAGTAGCCATAGTCTAATACCTAATAGCTGGGGTGAACATTCCAGAAGACAGGGGACTATGATAAATTCCAAGGAGCCAGGAGTTGCTGTCAATAATGACTGTTCTCTGCCCTGGAGAGAACCCCCAACAACAGCAGCCCTGACATGCACAAAGGGACACAGGTGGCACCACTGTGAGTCGGGAGGAGACCTGGGCACAGGCCAAGGCGGCTGTCTCAGCGCCAGGCATCTGTCCATGATCCCCCCGCCCCCCGCCAGGAGCATCAGGCAGCCATGCCACATTTAAAACAAGCCAAGAAAACTGGGCCACACTGGGTTAGCTGGCTGGTGGGTAACTTTGGAAAGCAGGGCCTGATTTAGTAGAGCAAAGAAAGCCCATCTGGGAACATGGAACTAATAGTATAAAACCAAAGAGATTGCTGTATAGGCACCCCTAAGAAGAGTATCCTATGAGCTAGACAATTATTCATTAACATCAACAGGCCAGGCCCCATCCACCGGATTCCTGGTGGCTAGAGCTGGGGCCTCCCTGTGAAAGCCATCACCATTTGGGAATCCCCCCTGAGGCAGAGCAGGGTAGGTGGCCCACCCAGTGACAGAGGTGTCCTCACTTTCCCAGGGGACTTGTGAAGGAGCAGACGAGGGATGGGCAGACCACCACTGTCTGCCTCCCTGAGCTTCTAATTCTGATTGTGAAGCTTGATTATTCATATTTTACAGCTTAGAGAAGCTAAGTTGGCCAAGGTTACTCAATTAAGATAAGGAAGAGGGGATTGAACCCAGGTCTGCGAGGCTCCAAGACGGGTGGGTATTCTTTTCCTACACACACACCCTTCCACGGTCTTTCTTTACTCAGAATATATAGCTCTATTCTTTTTATAAACATTTCTTCATTTTTGAAAGTATTACATATGTCCTGTAGCTCTATTCTTCTTGGAGGAAGGCACCCCTCCTTCCAAGCCCTTAGCACCACACCCTTCAACCTTGGAACTTTGTCCTGTGGAAATACACTCAAGGTTGATGATTAGATATCCCCACTGAAATCTGGCACCTGGGGAAAGGTGACAGGCCAGGCCACTGAACTTGAGAACAGGGGCTGGACTCTGCTCAGGGGCCATGCACTTCAGGGACAATGACAGTGTCTGTGTTTATGTGTTCAGGTGTCTGAGTGTGTGTGAACATGTGTTTGAATATGATTGAGTGTATGTGATTATGTGTAGTGTGTGGTGAGTTGTGACCTCATGTGAGAGTTCATGAATGTATATGTGTGGGAATATGAATGTGAGAGTGGGTGCATGCATGGGTGTGCAAGAGTGAGTGTGCACAGGGCTGACATTCAGCAGGTTCGCAAAGGTATGCACAGGTGTTGCTGAATGCATGCTTCAACCATGAAAACTACTTCTGAATTACAATTGATTTGCCTCAGCAACAGATGGCAAATAGCCACTATACCCACTCCCCTGCCCACCAGTGGTCCTGCCACCACCCTGGATGACCAGCTCATTCTCCAATGCCCTCAGGAAACTGGGAGCAGTGCCTATCACAGCAGGGGCCTCTGGAATGCTGTTCCAGCTTCTGCTCTCATGCCCAATGCCAGTCTCCAAAGCTGTAGATTTTACTTTGACTAACAACCCTATATGTGTGATTTTTGTGAATGTGTGAACATATATGAGTGTGTATCCCTGAGCTGGGCAAAAATTATGAGTGTGATAGGGGCAGAAATAGAATATTGGGGACCAAATATAATTGAAGAAATACTAATCATACTCTATTAACTATGATTGTTTTTGTCCTTATTAAAGAAGATACATAATAACCCGGCTGGGACTTGCACATGGGACCTTGTTTCTCTCTGTGACACCCACTCAGACCCTTTGTTTTCCTTAACTAGTTCTTGCCTTTGCCCCTAAAATGGGCCCTGTTCCTCATACCTTTGTGTCACTAAAGGTCTAGAGCTCCTGTCCTCAGGCTGGTGGGAATAAACAGAAGGTGCTGCCTGTGGGCTTGCTGCCTAAAGGACATGGAGAATACTAATCAAGACAATAGCTAACATTGATCAAACACTTATTATGGATCATGCTATGCTTGTTATTTATTTATGTGTCTCATTGAAATGCACCCCTCCCCTTTAACCCCAAGAGATGTTCTTCTCCCCTCAATACAGATGAGAAAAGTAAGACCTAAGAAGTTATGTAACTCATCTCAGGTCACACAGCACAAGATGGGTGGTTCTGGGACCCAGACCCAGTATAATGGACATAAGAGAAAAATCAACAGGATGGTCCACACACAAGCACCTGTGCACATATGGTAGAGGAGAAAATAAAATGAAGCCCAGAGAGGCAAAATTAAACCTGATGTTTAGCTGCTGAGTGAGGGAGGGGAAGGAAAAAGGGAGTGAGAATCCAAATGAGAAAGGAAAGTTTATGTAAGGGGGGTGGGGGCAAGAAGAAAGACATTTGGATAGTGTGCTGTAGGTGATGTCTAAAAGTGGGGAAGTTTAGAACTTCTTATCATTTTCAGGGAGTTCAGGTAAGGTTTACATAACTTGTCAATGCGTTTTATATGTTTTACTTGAGTTTCTGTTGAATGTCACACTCCGGGGGACATGATTATGAGCCATAGGTCACAAGATTGGAGCCATCTTCTGGGTATCCAGCTGGTGTAGGTGACTACAGAGGCCACACTCTCTAACCACCATGGACCAGGGCTTAGATGCTGGAGGTCTGGCTCTCCTGAGCACACAGGGCACTCATGGCAGTGGCTCATGCTGTGCCCCGTTGTGGAATGCACTCCTCCCTGACTGGCAAATCCCATTGTCATTCTATTCTAAATCCCACCTTCTCCAGGCATTCCTACGGAAAGATATTTCTGGGAGCCCTGTAGTTGATGTCATGATGACAGAGATGGCCAAGTTCTCCTTCCTCCCCTCAACAGCCCTCATTGTTCCCTCTCTGTCTCCTTTGAACTCTGAGAGCAGGAACGAGGGACCCGTCCTGCCCAGTCATCCCTCAATTGGATGCCACCTTGTCTAATTCTTATCTTGGGAGTCTCAGTTAAATCTTCTTATGGGTATGCTTAAACCAAGAGGCTAGGGGCCTTGTGCTGTGTTTCTGTGCTTCTTAATCCCTTTCCTCTTTTTCACCCATCCTTCCAATACCTCTGCTCTAGCACCCATTGGTTTGTTCTCTGTATCTATGAGTCTGTTTTGTTTTCCTTGTTCATTTGTTTTCTTCTTTAGATTCCACATCTAAGTAAAATCATACAGTATTTGTTTTCCTCTAACATTTCACTTGGCATACTACCCTCTGGGTCCATCCATAGCACCTACCATATTCTGAGCAAATGGGAGGGGAAGGTGCTACGAAGGGTGCACTGATGTGTTGATGGATAGAATAGATGGACTCATTAATGGATGGATGGGTGGATGGGTGGATGGGTGAATGGGTGGATGGATGGATGGATGGATGGATGGGTAGACAGATGGATGGATGGATGGATGGAGCCTAACTCAAAGGCATTGAAGAAGGTCTGGCGGAGGAAGAAGAACCTAGTCAGCCAGGGAAGTAATGATAAAAAGCGTTGGTTTTTAGCTAATGCTACATTCTCCAGGGCCTGTAATATATGTTGGGGATAAACCAGTCATTTTGTTTGTTATTTTCCCTGCTGGCTCCTTTTGGGTTCTTCTGCTGCTTCTCAGTAGCTCCAGGGGAGCCATGAAAGGGGAGACAAGTGTAGGAGAGGAGGTTCAGATGCCCTAATTTGTAGACTATTTTTTAAGAGAAAGGTTTGACTATTTTTTAAGAGGGGTGAGGTGAGTTGGGGGGTTGTAGAAGCCATAAGAAACAAGAAGTTTGGATTACTTGCGTGTATGAATTATCTGGCTACTTCAGTCCCCCATAAATGTAGGAAATGAAAATAAAAAGGCTGGTAGTGGGTAAATAGGCCAGGAGAATCCCCAACTGAAGAAAAATGGGAACTGTGATTTTGGTCAAATATTGTTGGTATATATGTGGGTATTGGTTAAGCAATGTTACATAGACTGTCTTCTAATTATACATTTGGTTAACTTGAAGAAACATTGATCTTTTACTTGTGGGTGAATGTTTAAGCCCCTATGCTCAATTCCTTTTGACTCATAAGCCCTTGAAGTGTGTTCTCTAATTACAATGATTTGCTTCAGTCTTTCTCCTCCTCTATGTAGCCCTTGGCTGGAGATTCAGGTTTGAGGAGCAAAATACCACATTGGCAGGAATGTAAAATTGTCAAACGGCAAAATAATCAGACATCAGTGCCAGAGGAATTACATTTAATTGTTTGGAAAACAGGAGCAGAAGGGAACAGTGAGAGGGTAGGGTGTCCGGGCAGGCTAGCCAGGTTTCCAAAGGCCGACAGGGCGATGTAGGTACATGTCAGCAAAGACGATTCGACAGGTGAGGACAAGATCCTTGTCTGGGATGGAAATTGCAGCTGCCAGTTAAGAAGTGGTAGAAATCGAGGAAGCTGTCAGCCTGGTGCTGCCTTTTTCAGAGCTTGGTTGTAGGTGAGTGCAGATGACATCTGGCTGTTGGAGGGAGGTGGTTGATTTCTTCTTCTCTGCTTTTCCTGGGAGCTTGGCTTCTGGTCACATGTCCAACCTCAGTTTTTCTGGGGTGGGGTGTAGCACTGCATGGGTGCAGAGTAGCACTGCTGGGGTACAAGATAGCACTGCAGGGGAGGGGGGCAGCACTGCATGGGTGCCGGATAGCACTGCTGGGGTGGGGGGCAGCACTGCATGGGTGCCGGATAGCACTGCTGGGGTGGGGGGCAGCACTGCATGGGTGCGGGATAGCACTGCTGGGGTGGGGGGCAGCACTGCATGGGTACGGGGTAGCACTGCTGGGGTGGGGGGCAGCACTGCTTCTGCTGAGACATTCTGAGCTGGAATTCCAACTGGAAGAAGAAAGACACAAAAATGAGGACCCCTAAAACCCTCCTGGTCCAGGTAAACCTCCTGCTAAGTTCATGTCCTGCTCTGCTTTTCCTTTGCCCCCTGATCACCTTCCTAATTTAAGGTGCATGTGTGTGTGTGTGTGTGTGTGTGTGTGTGTGTGTGTATAATTTGTAGCTAAATGTTTGTAAAGCATTTTAGCTCTTTCTGAGACAAGTAAAGAATAGAAGAAAGGAAGGAAGGAAGGAAGGAAGGAAGGAAGGAAGGAAGGAAGGAAGGAAGGAAGGAAGGAAGGAAGGAAGGGGAAAGAAGGGGAAGCAAACAAAAAATACACCAGTAGAGGTAAGACAGGACGGGGAGAAAGAGAACTAAAGTAATACACTGTTATGGCAAAAACTTTGAACTCTGGACCAGGGTCACCTGGAATAGGAGTCCTGGTAAACCATTAACTAGCCTTGTGACTGAGCAAGTTACTTCACTTTCTGCACTCACTTCTCTCAGGGCTATTGGAAGGGTTAACAACTATATAAAGATACATACATATGAAGGTGCATACATACATATGTAAATGTATGCAGGTTTATATGGATTTGTTCACACATGGTAACTAGCTCATGATAAGCACTGTGTAAGTATTCCGATTTATTAAACAAATTTCTAAAAATTCAAAAAGAATGGCAAGGAACATTTTAACTACACTCTAAGAGAATTTATAGAAAACTAGAGGCCTGATGCACAAAATTCATGCACTCAGGGAAGTGGGGGGTCCCTCAGCCTGGCCTGTGCCCTCTCACAGTCCAGGAATCCTTGGGGGATGTCTGACTGACAGGAGGCAGAAGAGGCTCCCACCTCTGCCACTTCGCTCACTACCTGTGAGCCTGGTTTCTGGCTGAGTGGCACTCCCCCTGTGGGCATGCACTGACCACCAGGGGAAAGCTTCTGCATTGAGTGTCTGTCCCCTGGTGGTTAGTGTGCATCATAGAGATGGATGGTTTCACCATTCAGTTGATTTGCATATTATATAGGATAGGCATCTAGAGATGAAATTAACTTTTCCAATCTTAATTACAGTGAGGAAAGCCAATGTCAGAGAGGGAAGTAATTGATCTCTAGGCACACAGCACCTGTGGGGCAGGTGGAAACAGTGATCCTTGATTCCAGGAGTGGGACCTCATCACTGTGCCACAACCTCTTGTCCCTGCTGCTCTGTCCTCCTAGGGCCTCTATACTTCCACTCCCTGAGGCAGCCTGCTATCCTCCCTCCCAGAATTCACCTCTCCCTTAAAGGGCAGTTCTGAAAGTTCCTCTGCCCCCATAGCTGGTGCCCCCTTCTCCTTCTACTGAGTCTGTCTTGAATCTGGGAATATTCAACACTCACAGCACACCAGCAGGAATCTCAGGACTCAGGCCTCTGAGCAGACCCCCTCCCCATCTCAGCCCACCTTCCCACACCCCTCACCCGACTTTCAATCTGAGCCAGATTGGTCCCAAAGGATACAAAGAAGAGTGATGCTGAATTACCCAGAGCTCCAGCCTCAGCTCCCAGTCAGAGTTTGGAGCCTTTGGAGCAAGGCTATGAGGAGCAGCGCTATTTTGCCAGACTTACCCCAGTTCACCAGAACTTCTGAAGCATGGCAGTGCAAGGGGTCTGTTCTGTCTCCACCCCATGACACCTGTCCCTCAGCACTGTGACTGGAGCCTTTCTAGAAGCACACTGCAGCTGAATCCAGCCTATGAGAGATACCTGCACCCAGCCTGGCTGTCCCTCCATCATGCTCTGCCTGTTAGAGGCCCCCAGTTCCAACCCTGGTTGGCTCACACTTACCAGGCCCACAGGAAGGATGGCTGGACAGGCTTCTAGTGGAATGTTGAGCTGAGCAGGGGCAAGGGCACCCTTTATACCAGTCCCAGACTAGCTGACTTCCTAGGTTGAAGGTGATGGACTCATTCCACCACTGAAGTTGGTCAAAGTCCTCCAGCCGCTCCCTGACTTATCACAGGCACCTGAAGTAAAAAAGCAAACCTTCATGGCCCCTATTCACAGACAGACATAGATAGCTCCTGCCTGACCAGAGGGCTCTGAGGGCTCAGGCACCATTGCCCCACTCATGACCTGGGCACAGGGAGGTGAGGGAGGCAGCTCAGCAACCAGGTCCCCTTTTCCTATTGTTTTGTGTCCTCAGCCAAGCATCTCTGAATCTCAATTTCTCCACCTGTAGACTGGGTTTATCCTCATATTAGACTGAGATTCATTTCTAAGGACAAGAAATGGAAAGTTATGTTTTCCTCTGGAATATCCAGACAGGGTATGTGGTGTAAAGATGAGGAGAATCACTTCTTATGAAGAGATGGGGTTCCTGGGGGTTCTCTTGGCCATTAGGCCACGACCTATCTACACTCAGGACCTAGCTCCAGCTCTGTGCTGTCAGGAAATAAACCCCGTCTTCAGAGGAGAGGACTTTAGGCCAACAGGGACAAATGGAATTCTTCTAGGGGTTTCCTGCTACGTGCCTTAGCTCTCCAGGCCCCATGTCCAAGACTATAGTTCAGAACCTCCCAAGAGTAAAAACTCATAGAAACTCCAGAAGATGGGCCACTTAAGGCAAGAAAACAGGCATTCAATACACAATATATCAAATGAAGACTGTTTTTTTATGATGCTAAATCAACCACTTTCTAGAATTTTTGTGGAAATGCATAAAGGCATGAAGCGAAAACAAATCATCTATTACTTTCTCCACATGATTCTCTCAAAAGAGCTTAAGTCATGTTACAGTTTAGGTATCGCAGCAGGTCCCTCCCCAATTTTGGTGGTGACTCAGCACATCCAGAATAAAGTCCAAACTCACTGCCCTGGTGTCAGAGACCCCTGCTAAGGGGTGTCAGTTCCCAGGAGAAGTCCAGTGCTCCCCATCTTGGGGCTTGCCACTCCTGGGCCCCTGGATCTTTGTGCCTCAACATCAGCATGAAGGCACAGACCAGTGGTTCTCAACCTTGGCTGCACATTACAATCACCTGGGAATCTTTTTAAAATCCTGATTTCTGGGCCTCGTCCTCCGGAAATTCTCTTTCTTTGTTATGGGGTGGGGCCACAACAATAGTAACAAAGAAACAGAATTTCCGGAGGACGAGGCCCAGAAATCAGGATTTTAAAAAGATTCCCAGGTGATTCTAATGTGCAGCCAAGGTTGAGAACCACTGGCACAGACTATCCCATCTATAGGGTTATCTTCTGGCTCACTTCATATCAGCAATAACAATTGAGGGCCTTTGTTTGTATTTGGTCACTTGTCCATTTCCTCTCTCTACAATTGGAAAATAATCTTTATAAGGTAGGGGTTGCTTTGCCTGGAGTGTGTTCAAACATATCCCCAGAACCCATCATAACCACAGCATGGACCCAGTGCTCTACAAATGTTACGTGAAGGAAGGAATGGACTGTGACTCTTACCACGGGGAGATAACTACTATCAAAGAAGGTAGTGTTATCTGTGTGTTCATGTGTGTAAAAAAACAATTATGATATGGTTTTTAATCATTGTTTTATAGCTTATTTTATGGACATTATTTATTTAAACCACTTCTTTACAAGCAAATAAAAAAAGAACTGTTAGAACAATATGAAGACCAATACTCTGACGCTAGTGTGTCACAGATATGCAATGGGTGCCAGTGCAGACAAACCCAGCATGTGGTCAATGTGGGACATCTCCCAATGTGTGGCATCAGGGGCACCCACACCCTCTGCCGGAGGCCAGCATAGTGCCTCCACAGTAATGCCCCCTTCCTGGTGCATGTCCTTGGTCTCTGTTGGCCCCAGTCACACAGGGCCTCTGTGTGCTTTTTTTTGCATTCTATGCTTTTCTTCCTTATTTTCCTGGGGTTGTTACTCCTACTCAGGGCCTTACCAGTCCTTTGCGTTGTGGCCCTCATCCCTCCAGGAGGGGGAGCACCACCTCCGTTTAAGCAAATGAGGAAACAGAAACCCAGAGAGGTTAAGTGCCTGGCCAAAGTCCTATAGTTGGTAAGTGGTTGGGCCAGAATTCAAGCCCCCATCAGCTGGGTTCTAAGACAGAACTCTGTGCTGCCTCCTGTGGCCTCTAAACAAACTGCATGCTTCCTGTGCTCACTGCATCCTGCCAGCACTGGACATGACTCAGCCTTGGGCAAACTAAGGCCGCAGGCCGGATAAATGAATAAAAATAAAAAATAAAAAGACCATACCCTTTTATGTTAATGATGTTTACTTTGAATTTATATTAGTTCACACAAACACTCCATCCATGCTTTTGTTCCGGCCCTCCGGTCCAGTTTAAGAACCCATTGTGGCCCTTGAGTCAAAAAGTTTGCCCACCCCTGGGGCATGTGCACACGCAGGGCTCAGACATAAGGGCTACAGAACGAGATTCTTTCAGCAAGTCAGCAGACTGCAAGATGAGGGATTGCTGAGCAGACAAAGGGTGTCTTCAGGGAGCAGGCCTCTGCTGGAGACTGTCTGCAGCAAGGGAGTATGAAACCACTTCCTCAGAGCCCAGGGGAGTCTGAACATGCAGGTCCTTCTGCAATATAGCTATGGAGGACCCACCTGGGCCAAGCCCTGTGTCTGCTAAACAAACTGGCAGTGAATGGGGTATAAAACAAGTGACCAGGTGGTCATGTCCAGGCAGCTGAGTGTAACCACTAAGGAACCACAGGACATTGAAATCTCCCCTGGGGGTTCACAAAAAGCTTCTGGACCCCCGAAGCTAGGCCCCTGCCTCTCTTCCCTTGAAGAATCACTATTCTAGCCCAACTGGTGTGGCTCGGTGGTTGAGCATTGACTTAAGAACCAGGAGATCACTGTTTGATTCCTGGTCAGAGCATATGCCTGGGTTGCTAGTGATGGGCATTACTTTGAATAAAGCATTTTGATGTTTCTCTTGAAATTACCATGTTTTCTTTGATTACAAAATTCTCACTTTTAACAGGTTGATAGTTAATCCAAATTATTAACCGGTTAATAGTCAATCCACTTTTAACCAGTTGGTAGTTAATCTGCACTATTAACCAGTTGGATAATAATGTGGATTTTGTAATAAAAGAAAACACGGTAATTTCAGGAGAAACATCAAAAGTGCTTTGTTCAAAGTAATGTCCATCGCTAGCGACACATTCCCCCATCTTTCAGGTAATTTGTGGATACCGTCCCAATAGAACTTTTCTTGTTTTAGGCAGACCATTCAGAGACCCAATTTTCCACTTCTTTGTACATTTTAAAGTGCTGCTCAGAAAGTGCGTGTGCCATCGACCAGAACAAGTGGTCATCTGAAGGAGCAAGGTCTGGTGAATACAGTGGGTGGGTTAACACGTCCCAGGCAAGATCTTTTAACATGTCTTTAACTGTTTTTGAAGTGTGTGATGGTGTGTCATCATGAAGCAAAATTACTTTGCTGTGTCTTCTGGCCCATTCTGGTCGTTTTATGATCAAAGTGTGGTTCAAATTGATAACTTGTTGTCAGTAGCAATTACTATTAACGGTTTCATCTGGTTTTAGAAGCTCATAATACAGTGGGGCCTTGAGGAGCTCGTTAAGGAGCTCGTTAACTCAAATTACTCTACCAACTCAATGCAAAAAATCAGCCCAGAGACAGCTGGTATCTCAAAAAACTCGTTAGACGGGAAACTCATAAGTCAAGGCCCCACTGTACACCACACCTTCCTGATCCCACCAAACGCAGAGCATTGTCTTCTTTCCAAAGTGATTTGGCCTTGCAGTAGATGTTGATGGTCGACCTGGATTAACCCATGATTTTGCGTGTTTGGGATTGTCAAAATAAATCCACTTTTCATCACCAGTCACAATTCGATGCAAAAAAGACTTTCTTTCGTGCCGTTGAAGCAACATTTTACTGATGACTTTTCGGTTTTCCATTTGTCTTTCGTTCAGTTGTAGTGACATCCATTTTCCTTCCTTTAAAATCTTTCCCATTGCTTGTAAATGATCGGAAATTGTTTGCTGAACAACGTTTAATCTTTCTGCAAGTTGTTTTTGAGTTTGACATGCATTTTCATCCAATAATGCTTGTAATTGTTGGTCTTCAAGCTTTTTTGGGTCACCTGGACGTTCTTTGTCTTTCACATCGAAATCATCATTTTTAAAGCATTTAAACCAGCATTCACAAGTATCTTGAGATGGAGCGTGTTCACCATAAGCTTCCTGAAGTGTTCAACAGCACTTTTCTTCAAAATAAAGTAATGAAATAAAACTTCCCGCAAATGGTCTTTTTTGGCACGAAAATCGACATTTTTTAAGCATAAAAATATTTATGATGTTAACACTTTTAGAAAATTTGACATATGAAGTTTTAAAGCTTGTTGTCAATAAAACAATATAGCATACATATCAAATTGCATATATATCAACATATGTGTAACTCCATCTATTGAAAAAAATCCGCATTATTAACCAGTACACCTAGTATATGTGTGTAAATATTTGTTTGTATATTTATTTAGTTATTTATTTATAAATAACTCTAGCTGTAGACTATGTGTGTGTTTGGGTTCTGTGTAGGGAAGCAAGTTAGTGCTAAGACTGAAGAATATTAAAATACAGATGTTGATTTTAGCTAGGCTTCCTCTGGCCTTTTCAAGGAAGCCATACAAAATGTCTGGGACCAGGTTGTCCCCATTGTATCCTTATCTCTTTAAGGGTTTTTGCATGACTGTGACTTGTTTGCAGAAGAGATTCAATAAAGATTGCAGTGAGCCACCTCAGACTGGTACAGGAGATGAAGGAAGCTGATAAAGAACCATCAGGCGCCACATTGTCTCCTGCAGGTCAGGAGATGGAACCCAGGGAAAGGATCACGAGGGAGGCAGAACCTCTCTGTCTAGTGGACTTTATTCAGGGCTATAATGCCTTCTAACCCATTAAAGGTGACCTTGTTCCTTCAGCCCTTGGAGACCAAGGAGACTCCAGCCAAAGGGCTGCCTGGAGAGCTGAGGACAGAGAGAATGGTTTTCTTTTGCTTTCATTCAAGAGTGAGGTGGAAGTAGCCATAGTCTAATACCTAATAGCTGGGGTGAACATTCCAGAAGACAGGGGACTATGATAAATTCCAAGGAGCCAGGAGTCGCTGTCAATAATGACTGTTCTCTGCTCTGGAGAGAACCCCCAACAACAGCAGTCCTCACATGCACAAAGGGACACAGGTGGCACCACTGTGAGTCGGGAGGAGACCTGGGCACAGGCCAAGGCGGCTGTCTCAGCGCCAGGCATGTGTCCATGATCCCCCCGTCCCCCGCCAGGAGCATCAGGCAGCCATGCCACATTTAAAACAAACCAAGAAAACTGGGCCACACTGGGTTAGCTGGCTGGTGGGTAACTTTGGAAAACAGGGCCCGATTTAGTAGAGCAAAGAAAGCCCATCTGGGAACATGGAACTAATAGTATAAAACCAAAGAGATTGCTGTATAGGCACCCCTAAGAAGAGTATCCTATGAGCTAGACAATTATTCATTAACATCAACAGGCCAGGCCCCATCCACCGGATTCCTGGTGGCTAGAGCTGGGGCCTCTCTGTGAAAGTCATCACCAGCTGGGGATCCCCCTGAGGCAGAACAGGGTGGGTGCCCCCACCAGTGACAGAGATGCCTTCACTTTCCCAGGGGACTTGTGAAGGAGGAGACGAGGGATGGGCAGACCACCACTGTCTGCCTCCTTGAGCTTCTAATTCTGATTGTGAAGCTTGATTATTCATATTTTACAGCTTAGAGAAGCTAAGTTGGCCAAGGTTACTCAATTAAGATAAGGAAGAGGGGATTGAACCCAGGTCTGCGAGGCTCCAAGACGAGTGGGTATTCTTTTCCTACACACACACCCTTCCACGGTCTTTCTTTACTCAGAATATATAGCTCTATTCTTTTTATAAACATTTCTTCATTTTTGAAAGTATTACATATGTCCTGTAGCTCTATTCTTCTTGGAGGAAGGCACCCCTCCTTCCAAGCCCTTAGCACCACACCCTTCAACCTTGGAACTTTGTCCTGTGGAAATACACTCAAGGTTGATGATTAGATATCCCCACTGAAATCTGGCACCTGGGGAAAGGTGACAGGCCAGGCCACTGAACTTGAGAACAGGGGCTGGACTCTGCTCAGGGGCCATGCACTTCAGGGACAATGACAGTGTCTGTGTTTATGTGTTCAGGTGTCTGAGTGTGTGTGAACATGTGTTTGAATATGATTGAGTGTATGTGATTATGTGTAGTGTGTGGTGAGTTGTGACCTCATGTGAGAGTTCATGAATGTATATGTGTGGGAATATGAATGTGAGAGTGGGTGCATGCATGGGTGTGCAAGAGTGAGTGTGCACAGGGCTGACATTCAGCAGGTTCGCAAAGGTATGCACAGGTGTTGCTGAATGCATGCTTCAACCATGAAAACTACTTCTGAATTACAATTGATTTGCCTCAGCAACAGATGGCAAATAGCCACTATACCCACTCCCCTGCCCACCAGTGGTCCTGCCACCACCCTGGATGACCAGCTCATTCTCCAATGCCCTCAGGAAACTGGGAGCAGTGCCTATCACAGCAGGGGCCTCTGGAATGCTGTTCCAGCTTCTGCTCTCATGCCCAATGCCAGTCTCCAAAGCTGTAGATTTTACTTTGACTAACAACCCTATATGTGTGATTTTTGTGAATGTGTGAACATATATGAGTGTGTATCCCTGAGCTGGGCAAAAATTATGAGTGTGATAGGGACAGAAATAGAATATTGGGGACCAAATATAATTGAAGAAATACTAATCATACTCTATTAACTGTGATTGTTTTTGTCCTTATTAAAGAAGATACATAATAACCCGGCTGGGACTTGCACATGGGACCTTGTTTCTCTCTGTGACACCCACTCAGACCCTTTGTTTTCCTTAACTGGTTCTTGCCCTTGCCCCTAATATGGGCTCTGTTCCTCATACCTTTGTGTCACTAAAGGTCTAGAGCTCCTGTCCTCAGGCTGGTGGGAATAAACAGAGGGTGCTGCCTGTGGGCTTGCTGCCTACAGGACTTGGAGAATACCAGTCAAGACAATTGCTAACATTGGTCAAACACTTATTATGGATCATGCTATGCTTGTTATTTATTTACATGTCTCATTGAAATGCACCCCTCCCCTTTAAACCCAAGAGATGTTCTTCTCCCCTCAATACAGATGAGAAAAGTAAGACCTAAGAAGTTATGTAACTCATCTCAGGTCACACAGCACAAGGGAGGTGGTTCTGGGATCCAGATCCAGCATAATGGACATAAGAGAAAGATCAACAGATGGTCCACACACAAGCACTTGTGCACATATGGTAGAAGAGAAAACAAAATGAAGCCCAGAGAGGCAAAATTAAACCTGATGTTTAGCTGCTGAGTGAGGGAGGGTAAGGAAAAAGGGAGTGAGAATCCAAATGAGAAAGGAAAGTTTATATAAGGGGGGTGGGGGCAAGAAGAAAGACATTTGGATAGTGTGCTGAAGGTGATGTCTAAAAGTGGGGAAGTTTAAAACTTCTCATTTTCAGGGAGTTCAGGTAAGGTTTACATAACTTGTCAATGCGTTTTATATGTCATACTTGACTTTCTGTTGAATGTCACACTCCGGGGGACATGATTATGAGCCATAGGTCACAAGATTGGAGCCATCTTCTGTGGTATCCAGCTGGTGTAGGTGGCTACAGTGGCCACACCCTCTAACCACCAAGGACCAGGACTTAGATACTGCAGGGCTGGCTCTCCTGGGCACACTGGGCACTCAAGGCAGTGGCTCATGCTGTGCCCCGTTGTGGAATGCACTCCTCCCTGACTGGCAAATCCCATTGTCATTCTATTCTAAATCCCACCTTCTCCAGGCATTCCTATGGAAAGATATTTCTGGGAGCCCTGTAGTTGATGTCATGATGACAGAGATGGCCAAGTTCTCCTTCCTCCCCTCAACAGCCCTCATTGTTCCCTCTCTGTCTCCTTTGAACTCTGAGAGCAGGAACGAGGGACCCGTCCTGCCCAGTCATCCCTCAATTGGATGCCACCTTGTCTAATTCTTATCTTGGGAGTCTCAGTTAAATCTTCTTATGGGTATGCTTAAACCAAGAGGCTCAGAGCCTTGTGCTGTGTTTCTGTGCTTCTTAATCCCTTTCCTCTTTTTTACCCATCCTTCCAATACCTCTGCTCTAGCACCCATTGGTTTGTTCTCTGTATCTATGAGTCTGTTTTGTTTTCCTTGTTCATTTGTTTTCTTCTTTAGATTCCACATCTAAGTAAAATCATACAGTATTTGTTTTCCTCTAACATTTCACTTGGCATACTACCCTCTGGGTCCATCCATAGCACCTACCATATTCTGAGCAAATGGGAGGGGAAGGTGCTACGAAGGGTGCACTGATGTGTTGATGGATAGAATAGATGGACTCATTAATGGATGGATGGGTGGATGGGTGGATGGGTGGATGGGTGGATGGGTGAATGGGTGGATGGATAGATGGATGGATGGATGGGTAGACAGATGGATGGATGGATGGATGGATGGAGCCTAACTCAAAGGCATTGAAGAAGGTCTGGCGGAGGAAGAAGAACCTAGTCAGCCAGGGAAGTAATGATAAAAAGCGTTGGTTTTTAGCTAATGCTACATTCTCCAGGGCCTGTAATATATGTTGGGGATAAACCAGTCATTTTGTTTGTTATTTTCCCTGCTGGCTCCTTTTGGGTTCTTCTGCTGCTTCTCAGTAGCTCCAGGGGAGCCATGAAAGGGGAGACAAGTGTAGGAGAGGAGGTTCAGATGCCCTAATTTGTAGACTATTTTTTAAGAGAAAGGTTTGACTATTTTTTAAGAGGGGTGAGGTGAGTTGGGGGGTTGTAGAAGCCATAAGAAACAAGAAGTTTGGATTACTTGCGTGTATGAATTATCTGGCTACTTCAGTCCCCCATAAATGTAGGAAATGAAAATAAAAAGGCTGGTAGTGGGTAAATAGGCCAGGAGAATCCCCAACTGAAGAAAAAAGGGAACTGTGATTTTGGTCAAATATTGTTGGTATATATGTGGGTATTGGTTAAGCAATGTTGCATAGACTGTCTTCTAATTATACATTTGGTTAACTTGAAGAAACGTTGATCTTTTACTTGTGGGTGAATGTTTAAGCCCCTATGCTCAATTCCTTTTGACCCATAAGCCCTTGAAGTGTGTTCTCTAATTACAATGATTTGCTTCAGTCTTTCTCCTCCTCTATGTAGCTCTTGGCTGGAGATTCAGGTTTGAGGAGCAAAATACCACATCGGCAGGAATGTAAAATTGTCAAACAGCAAAATAATCAGACATTAGTGCCAGAGGAATTACATTTAATTGTTTTGAAAACAGGAGCAGAAGGGAACAGTGAGAGGGTAGGGTGTCCGGGCAGGCTAGCCAGGTTTCCAAAGGCCGACAGGGTGATGTAGGTACATGTCAGCAAAGACGATTCGACAGGTGAGGACAAGATCCTTGTCTGGGATGGAAATTGCAGCTGCCAGTTAAGAAGTGGTAGAAATCGAGGAAGCTGTCAGTCTGGTGCTGCCTTTTTCGGAGCTTGGCTGTAGGTGAGTGCAGATGACATCTGGCTGTTGGAGGGAGGTGGTTGATTTCTTCTTCTCTGCTTTTCCTGGGAGCTTGGCTTCTGGTCACATGTCCAACCTCAGTTTTTCTGGGGTGGGGTGTAGCACTGCATGGGTGCAGGGTAGCACTGCTGGGGTACAAGGTAGCACTGCAGGGGTGGGGGGCAGCACTGCATGGTTGGGGGGCAGCACTGCATGGGTGGGGGGCAGCACTGCATGGGTGCGGGGTAGCACTGCTGGGGTGGGGGGCAGCATTGCATGGGTACGGGGCAGCACTGCATGGGTGCGGGGTAGCACTGCTGGCGTGGGGGGCAGCACTGATTCTGCTGAGACATTCTGAGCTGGAATTGCAACTGGAAGAAGAAAGACACAAAAATGAGGACCCCTAAAACCCTCCTGGTCCAGGTAAACCTCCTGCTAAGTTCATGTCCTGCTCTGCTTTTCCTTTGCCCCCTGACCACCTTCCTAATTTAAGGTGTGTGTGTGTGTGTGTGTGTGTGTGTGTGTGTGTGTGTGTATAATTTGTAGCTAAATGTTTGTAAAGCATTTTAGCTCTTTCTGAGACAAGTAAAGAATAGAAGAAAGGAAAGAAGGAAGGAAGGAAGGAAGGAAGGAAGGAAGGAAGGAAGGAAGGAAGGAAGGAAGGGAAGGAAGGGGAAGCAAACAAAAAATAAACCAGTAGAGGTAAGACGGGACGGGGAGAAAGAGAACTAAAGTAATACACTGTTATGGCAAAGACTTTGAACTCTGGACCAGGGTCACCTGGAATAGGAGTCCTGGTAAACCATTAACTAGCCTTGTGACTGAGCAAGTTACTTCACTTTCTGCACTCACTTCTCTCAGGGCTATTGGAAGGGTTAACAACTATATAAAGATACATACATATGAAGGTGCATACATACATATGTAAATGTATGCAGGTTTATATGGATTTGTTCACACATGGTAACTAGCTCATGATAAGCACTGTGTAAGTATTCCGATTTATTAAACAAATTTCTAAAAATTCAAAAAGAATGGCAAGGAACATTTTAACTACACTCTAAGAGAATTTATAGAAAACTAGAGGCCTGGTGCACAAAATTCATGCACTCAGGGAAGTGGGGGGTCCCTCAGCCTGGCCTGTGCCCTCTCACAGTCCAGGAATCCTTGGGGGATGTCTGACTGACAGGAGGCAGAAGAGGCTCCCACCTCTGCCACTTCGCTCACTACCTGTGAGCCTGGCTTCTGGCTGAGTGGCACTCCCCCTGTGGGCATGCACTGACCACCAGGGGGAAGCTCCTGCATTGAGTGTCTGTCCCCTGGTGGTTAGTGTGCATCATAGAGATGGATGGTTTCACCATTCAGTTGATTTGCATATTATATAGGATAGGCATCTAGAGATGAAATTAACTTTTCCAATCTTAATTACAGTGAGGAAAGCCAATGTCAGAGAGGGAAGTAATTGATCTCTAGGCACACAGCACCTGTGGGGCAGGTGGAAACAGTGATCCTCGATTCCAGGAGTGGGACCTCATCACTGTGCCACAACCTCTTGTCCCTGCTGCTCTGTCCTCCTAGGGCCTCTATACTTCCACTCCCTGAGGCAGCCTGCTATCCTCCCTCCCAGAATTCACCTCTCCCTTAAAGGGCAGTTCTGAAAGTTCCTCTGCCCCCATAGCTGGTGCCCCCTTCTCCTTCTACTGAGTCTGTCTTGAATCTGGGAATATTCAACACTCACAGCACACCAGCAGGAATCTCAGGACTCAGGCCTCTGAGCAGACCCCCTCCCCATCTCAGCCCACCTTCCCACACCCCTCACCCGACTTTCAATCTGAGCCAGATTGGTCCCAAAGGATACAAAAAAGAGTGATGCTGAATTACCCAGAGCTCCAGCCTCAGCTCCCAGTCAGAGTTTGGAGCCTTTGGAGCAAGGCTATGAGGAGCAGCACTATTTTGCCAGACTTACCCCAGTTCACCAGAGCTTCTGAAGCATGGCAGTGCAAGGGGTCTGTTCTGTCTCCACCCCATGACACCTATCCCTCAGCACTGTGACTGGAGCCTTTCTAGAAGCACACTGCAGCTGAATCCAGCCTATTAGAGATACCTGCACCCAGCCTGGCTGTCCCTCCATCATGCTCTGCCTGTTAGAGGCCCCCAGTTCCAACCCTGGTTGGCTCACACTTACCAGGCCCACAGGAAGGATGGCTGGACAGGCTTCTAGTGGAATGTTGAGCTGAGCAGGAGCGAGGGCACCCTTTATACCAGTCCCAGACTAGCTGACTTCCTAGGTTGAAGGTGATGGACTCATTCCACCACTGAAGTTGGTCAAAGTCCTCCAGCCCCTCCCTGACTTATCACAGGCACCTGAAGTAAAAAAGCAAACCTTCATGGCCCCTATTCACAGACAGACATAGATAGCTCCTGCCTGACCAGAGGGCTCTGAGGGCTCAGGCACCATTGCCCCACTCATGACCTGGGCACAGGGAGGTGAGGGAGGCAGCTCAGCAACCAGGTCCCCTTTTCCTATTGTTTTGTGTCCTCAGCCAAGCATCTCTGAATCTCAATTTCTCCACCTGTAGACTGGGTTTATCCTCATATTAGACTGAGATTCATTTCCAAGGGAAAGAAATGGAAAGTTATGTTTCTCTCTGGAACATGCACACAGGGTATGTGGTGTAAAGGTGGGAAGAATCACTTCTCATAAAGAGATGGGGTTCCTGGGGATTCTCTTGGCAATTAGCCCACAGCCCATCAACTCTCAGGACCTATCTATAGCTCTGTGCTGTCGGGAAATAAACCCTGTCTTCAGGGGAGAGGGCTTTAGGCCAACAGGGACAAATGGAAGGCTTCTAGGAGTCTCCTGCTACGTTCCATAGGATGCTCTCCAGGCCCCATGTCCAAGACTATAGTTCAGAACCTCCCAAGAGTAAAAACTCATAGAAACTCCAGAAGATGGGCCACTTAAGGCAAGAAAACAGGCATTCAATACACAATATATCAAATGAAGACTGTTTTTTTATGATGCTAAATCAACCACTTTCTAGAATTTTTGTGGAAATGCATAAAGGCATGAAGCTAAAACAAATCATCTATTACTTTCTCCACATGATTCTCTCAAAAGAGCTTAAGTCATGTTACAGTTTAGGTATCGCAGCAGGTCCCTCCCCAATTTTGGTGGTGACTCAGCACATCCAGAATAAAGTCCAAACTCACTGCCCTGGTGTCAGAGACCCCTGCTAAGGGGTGTCAGTTCCCAGGAGAAGTCCAGTGCTCCCCACCTTGGGGCTTGCCACTCCTGGGCCCCTGGATCTTTGTGCCTCAACATCAGCATGAAGGCACAGACCAGTGGTTCTCAACCTTGGCTGCACATTACAATCACCTGGGAATCTTTTTAAAATCCTGATTTCTGGGCCTCGTCCTCCGGAAATTCTCTTTCTTTGTTATGGGGTGGGGCCACAACAATAGTAACAAAGAAACAGAATTTCCGGAGGACGAGGCCCAGAAATCAGGATTTTAAAAAGATTCCCAGGTGATTCTAATGTGCAGCCAAGGTTGAGAACCACTGGCACAGACTATCCCATCTATAGGGTTATCTTCTGGCTCACTTCATATCAGCAATAACAATTGAGGGCCTTTGTTTGTATTTGGTCACTTGTCCATTTCCTCTCTCTACAATTGGAAAATAATCTTTATAAGGTAGGGGTTGCTTTGCCTGGAGTGTGTTCAAACATATCCCCAGAACCCATCATAACCACAGCATGGACCCAGTGCTCTACAAATGTTACGTGAAGGAAGGAATGGACTGTGACTCTTACCACGGGGAGATAACTACTATCAAAGAAGGTAGTGTTATCTGTGTGTTCATGTGTGTAAAAAAACAATTATGATATGGTTTTTAATCATTGTTTTATAGCTTATTTTATGGACATTATTTATTTAAACCACTTCTTTACAAGCAAATAAAAAAAGAACTGTTAGAACAATATGAAGACCAATACTCTGACGCTAGTGTGTCACAGATATGCAATGGGTGCCAGTGCAGACAAACCCAGCATGTGGTCAATGTGGGACATCTCCCAATGTGTGGCATCAGGGGCACCCACACCCTCTGCCGGAGGCCAGCATGGTGCCTCCACAGTAATGCCTCCTTCCTGGTGCATGTCCTTGGTCTCTGTTGGCCCCAGTCACACAGGGCCTCTGTGTGCTTTTTTTGCATTCTATGATTTTCTTCCTTTTTTTCCTGTGGTTGTTCCTCCTACTCAGGGCCTTACCAGTCCTTGGCATTGTGGCCCTCATCCCTCCAGGAGGGGGAGCACCACCTCCGTTTAAGCAAATGAGGAAACAGAAACCCAGAGAGGTTAAGTGCCTGGCCAAAGTCCTGTAGTTGGTAAGTGGTTGGGCCAGAATTCAAGCCCCCATCAGCTGGGTTCTAAGACAGAACTCTGTGCTGCCTGCTGTGGCCTCTATGCAAACTACATGTTCTCTGTCCTTTTCACTGCATCCTGTGCAGGCAGGCAGGACAGGAGTGGCCAGCAAGGCACCCTTGTAGTGGAGCCTGTGCCCAGAATGAGTGACCCAGCTTTACTAACCTAGGGAACTGGTCCACTGGGTGAACTCCCTTTAGATTGTAACTGAGCCTTTAGCATAGTCCTGTTGAAAGGCTGCTCTGGCTTCATTTTAGTTCTGACACAAGGGCTTACAAAGAGGAAGTCACAGTTAGCAAGACATCTCCAAATGGAAGGTGCATCTTGAGCAGCAAGAATTAGGCTGAAGGTCCATGCAGCCTGACTTGGGGCTTGTTTCCTCTGGTGACTTCAAAGGACAGTCCCTAATTTCACCTAATGGAGCTTTCTCACAGAGGCAGCTTTAATTACTGCTCAGCTCCCAGTCTTCCTCCCACAAAAGTCATCTGGCTCCCAGCCCTGGGAGAGACAGTCCCTCTTGGTTGAACCTAGAGGTAGAAGGAGCTCCTGATCAGCCTCACTGTCAGCCAT